>NW_007731357.1:56951-58876 GCF_000696425.1 Galeopterus variegatus | reverse complement strand
TTTCAGGATTTAGCCCCTAAGGGATTACAAATCTTTTAGTCATCAAATGGTAACCTAGCTCCACTGAAAGTGTTCACTGGTACAAATTTACCAGAATGAAATGTGACTTTGAAGTAGCGATTTGGTTCACCTCCCCTTTCCTCCTCCTAAAGATATAATCAGAGGCAATATAAACATGCACATGCAAGTATGTGAATATATATGGAAAGATCAGAAGCCACTTACATGCCAAACGATAGGGGTGTGGTTAAATTATGGCTTGTCTTATGATGTAATACTATGCAGTCATAAAAATGATGTTATAAGAAAACAAAGGAAAATATTCACCACATGCTGTTGTAGAAATTGCTTACAAAACTATACCATGGTATCAATTATATTTCCTCAATGCATGTATATTCATGTTTGTGTATGCACAGAAAAAGACTAGAAGAACAGAAGACTCAAATGTTAATAGTGGTTATCTCTGGGTAGTAGAATTATACAAGAGTTTTCTTCTTTGCACTTTTCTTGTACTTTCCAAATTATCCAAAATGTACATGTGTTACTTTTGGTATTCAAAACAAATTTTATTTTTAAGAAGAAGAACCAAAAAGTGGTTAGCTCTTCCTATTTTGTAGTTCTCTTTGACAANAAAACAAAGCAAAACAGAAAAACACCAAAACACTTTACATTAAAACCCTAAAACTCCAATTACTCTCCTTTAGCATTCACAGGCAAAGAAACGTTAACTTTGTATAGAGATGTATGTGCTCAGGACTTTCCTAATAAAGGCAACAGAAACTAAATTGCAGCATTTTCTGTACTATAATCATTAGAGAACTATGAGGCTTTGTGAGGCCTTGCTCTACCTCACATGATGTTCTTTATTTTATGCAAATGTACTGGCTGTGGGAGATATGAGATGTAGTTTTCATGAATATGACATGAATGAATGTTAGAGATAAGCAGACCATCTCCTTATAAAGGTATTAGCAAAAGAGTATTATTATGGTACTGCAAAACCTTAGAAATATTTTTGCTATAATCCATTTTGTGATAATGATACATGTTTTACTGAAATTTGACCTGAAAGAATAGAACTTGGTTATCAAGTTTCAACACAAATCTTGTTGAAAGAGTACATTTTTCCTGCTGATGTGAGTAGAAATCTTAAATAGTGAAATATACATATATAGTGTGTGTATGTGTATGTGTGTGTGTGTGTGTGTGTGTGTGTGTGTGTATACACGTACACTATAAAACTGAGTTATATAAGTTTGTTGTAATTGGATAGATTCCAAATGCAGGTCTGAACAGGATTATTGAAGATATTTTTACTTATGTGGATTAGTGAGCCCGTGGATGAGGTCTGTGCCCAGAAGAAATTTGAATCTATAAAAGTAGTTTCAATTGATCTACTTCTCTGTTCTCACCATAGGAAAAAGTCCTTCAGTCCTTGTGATAAACTCCAGGAGCTTACCTTTTTTAAATCCTCTAAAGTCAATATAAATTAGAGTAGTAAGCAGAAAGATAATATTGATTTCATTCATTCAGAAAATATTTGTTGAGTGTGAAGGCACTGTGGACATCAAGATGAATAAGAAATGGATTCTGCCCACAAAAAATTGGGCCTGCTGTGGGAGTGTGGCATAGCCAATAAGCTGGGTTAAGGGTGACATTTCTGTTAAGAATTTGAAGTACAGATATTTTGTGTTGTAGATCCATGGACCTGGGCGTATAGACCAATAAACATGGCATGTGTCAAAGTCAGCATTCTGGTGTGGACATTGAAAAGCTTAGTTGGTTCTTTCCCACTGTTGCCTGGAGCCACAGCTCTTCCTGCTCCTGGTAGAGGGATCTTTTTCTGCAATTCTGGCAATATTTTCAGGATTTAGCCCCTAAGGGATTACAAATCTTTTAGTCATCAAATGGTAACCTAGCTC
>NW_007731357.1:54768-55797 GCF_000696425.1 Galeopterus variegatus | reverse complement strand
TATACCAGGTGTCCATGTACCAATAGGGTTATTGATGGCCGGGGCAGGCAAAACAGGCTCTATTTGGAGACAGAACAGCATAACCATTTAGAAAACACAACCTGTAGTCAACCATACCTTAGTAAGAATCCTTACTCTGAAATTTACTAATTGTGTGACCTCTGATACATTACTTAATCTCTTTGTGTCTCAATTTTCTCATCTGTCAATTACAGCATAATAACATCTACTTATAGTGTTTCTACGATGATGACAGAAAAGTGATGATGCATGGTAAATACTTAGCAAACCATCTCACACATAGTAAATAACAGAAAATGAAAACTATTCAATTACTATGATGAGTAACAAAAAAGAGATAAAAATAAGTGTTGTGGGAGATCAGGAAAAGGCACCATTAATCATGGTTGAGAAGATGACAAAAGGCTTTGTGGAAGGAGAAAATTTAGATATTCCAAAATAAGGAGCACTCCTCCTAAGATGAGGAGCAAAGGCATTTCAGATGATGGTAACATCAGAGCACAGAGGTGGGGAAGTTATAGAACATATGTGTTGTACAGTGTTCGTGAGCATCACATATATGAACAAGTCTATGAGGAGACAAGAATGCCAGGTAAACCAATTTAACTTAAAAAAAATTAATTTAGCTTATAGGTAAGTTAAATTTAAACTTAGCTTATGGGTAAGTTAATAGATATTTTATGTATTTGTTATAATCTTCATCCCCAAACAAGTTTTGTAACATCATCTCTCAGGACTCTCAGCATATGTAGAAGTATCCCATCTTCCCTCCTCATGACCCCCCACAGTTACTAGTTAAATCAAGTTTTAGCCATTGTTAAGTCAAATAATCTCCTGGCCAGAGCATGAAGTGGTTTCCTGGAGCAGGGGAAGAATCTGAAACAACAGTGTAAGGAAAGCATGCTACCTCCTTTTTACAGCTATATAGACAGTTTAAGGCATTAGGGGATATGGAGAGGAATATGGGAAGGTGATGGAGTTTGGATGTGTTGTCCCCTCCAAAACTCA
>NW_007731357.1:28474-53181 GCF_000696425.1 Galeopterus variegatus | reverse complement strand
TGCATGTGGGATCCGAACCCTCGGGCGGGAGCGCCACCACGCTTCCCAAGTGGCGCACTATCCAGTGTGCCACCAGGCCGGCCCAGGGATAGGATTTCTTAGATAAAACACACACACACAAAACGATTAAAAAATTGATATTTTGGATCTGATCAAAATTCAAAATTTTTGCTACTTAAGAGGCACCGTTAAGAAAGTAAAAAGACAAGGGCTGGCCAGTTCGCTCAGTTGGTTAGAGCCTCGTGCTGATAACACCAAGGTCTGGGGTTCCATCCCTGTACTGGCCAGCTGCCAAGAAAAAAAGAATGTAAAAAGACAGCCACAGACTGGGAAAAAAATTTTATATATATCAGCCAAAGGACTTGTAGACAGAATATATAAAGAACTCTTACAACTCAATAAAAGAAAAACAATTCAATAAATAAAAATGGACTGAAGACTTGGACAGACACTTCACCAAAGAAGACATATGGATGATCAATGAGTATTTAACATCATTAGTCATTAGGGAAATGCAAATTAAAACCCAATGAGATACCACTACATACCCACCAAAATGGCTAAAATTAAAAGGACTGATAATACCAAGTGCTGGGAAGGATATAGAGCAAATGAAACTCTTAGGAATTACTGGTAGTAATTAAAAAATTGTACAACCATTTTGAAAATGGCAGGTTCTTATAAAAGTTAAACATACTCTTACTGTATCATCCAGAATTCCAATCCTATGTATTTGCCTAAGATAAATGAAATACTTTCACACAAAGATTTGCCCATAAATGTTCAAAGCAGCTTTATTCATAATATTCCCAAATTGTAAAAAACCCAATTTTCCATTAACAGGTATATGGGTAAACAAATTATTATCCACCCATATAATGAAATACTACTCAGCAATAAAAAGGAACAAACTACATATGTGTGAAACAAGATGGATGAATCTCAAGAAGTCTGTGTGTATAAAAGAGTACATATTGTGTGATTCCATTTATATAAAATTCTAGAAAATGTAAACTATTCTATAGTGACAGGAAACCTGTGGTTGCCTGGGTCTGGGTAGAGGAGGAAAGACAACTGAAAAGTGGCATTAAGGAATTTGGGGATAATGGAAATGTTCTGTATCTTGATTTTGGTGATGGTTACACTGGTGTCAAAACTCTGAACTGTATACTTTATATAAATTCAGTTTATTGCATATAAATTACAACTCAATTAAGTGCGAGAGATGTTATGTATGCCATGTGCAATGCTAAGATCTTGGGGCACACATGGATGATCAAATGTGCTTCCTGTCCTATAGGCTTCACAATTGAAAATGATATATGCATGTAACGGAATTCAGAAAATGCTACCCCAAAGTCTGGCATCTTGTCATACTGAATATTCTAAGTTGAAGGAAATTAAGAAGACTGCAGAAGCAGGAAGGTCACCCTTTGATTTTCTCCTACTTTTCTTCTCTGAAGAAGGCCATAAAAGAATTTTCTGACCTACCTCCCCTGAAAGTAGGTCATAAGACCTTTGTTCCAGTAGGGTCCTGACCTATACTCAGAGGCAAAGCAGAATCTGAACAAAAAGGCCTTGCAAAATTCCCCCCAGTTTATTATCATTAGATTGTACCCTTTTGTCCTCCAATCATACTTCTGCATGACTATCCATAAAAATACACAGTTTTCCTTGGGTCTTTGGGTCTTCAGTTCTGAAGGCTCCTATGTCTCTTAAAACTTATATTAATATTTATATATTATGCTCTTCTCTTGCTAATCTGTCTTCCGTTATAGGGGTCTCAGACATGAACCTTGTGATGGGTGAGGAAAAGATATTATTTTTCTCCTCTACACATAGTTTCGGTAAAGATAGAAGTTTGTTTTCTTTATGCTGCCCCTTCCTAATTCCCCTATCTAACAAATATTGGTTGAACTCCTATTTCATGCCAGGCATTTGGCTCAATATTAGGAGCACAAAGGTAGATAACTTTCACAAGGTCTCTGATCTCACAGAGCCTACGGTTTAATGGGGGAGATAGCAATGTCAACTACAATCTGAGGTGATGACCTCTGTGATTGGCAGAGTATAGAATGTCAGTGAAGTATATTTGCATGGTTGGGGAAGTCTTCTTGGAGCAAGAAACATTTAAACTCCTATCTTAAGAGTGTAAGTTCTAGCCAAAATAAAGCTAATTGTCACTCCAGAAATGTTCCCTTTCAGTATGGACAGTGGTATCCAGTATGTTCATGTATAATGTTTTGGGTTAGTGCTTCCCAATTAGTCATTTTTTAAAAATTTCCAAAATAGGAGGTCATTTATCCAAGCCTTTAGTTTAATACCAAAAATTGCATACGTTAACAAAACCCTGGTAGTTTTATGACTGAAATTCTCACCCAACTTTGTACATTCAAGCTTTTTATACCATTCAGAGTTTACATTTTAAACCTTATTTTAGGCAGTATAATTATAGATTCACTCTTTACTGTAAACTAGTCTGGTACAAATAATTACACTGTTAAATCAGAAGAAAAAAAGAGAGAGAGAAAGTAATAGTCTACATAGAAGATATAGTAAACTAACCTTATCAAATCTATTTGCTCCTCTAAAAGAGGGGAAGAGGTAGTTCTTAACGAAGAATGTTACCTCCCACCCAAAGGTGTTTGAAAATCTGTGGGATGGCTTTCTGATTGTTACAAGGATTGGGAGAGCTATTAGCATTCATGGGTTGGGGCCAGAGATGCTAAATGTCCTGGAATGTTCAAGACAGTCCCTCACACCCAAAACCTGTTCCGTCCCAAATGCTAATAGCATCCCTTTTGAGAAATACCACTAGAAGGTCTCCAATAACCTTTTCAGCTCTAAAAGTTTGTTAGTGAATTATATTCATCCCTTCAAACTAGCATTGCTTTAGTATCCTAAATGTGAAATTTAAGAAGCAGACAGTATCAACCAGCTAGGCATCTTCTGTGATGGCTAATTTTATGAGTCGACTTGCCCAGACCATAGGATGCCTATCATTTATTCTGGATGTTTCCGTGAGGGTGTTTGGATGAGATTAACATTTAAATCAGTGGACTCTGAGTAAAGCAAATTGCCCTTCATAATGTGGGTAGACTTCATCCAATCAGCGGAAGGCCTGAATAGAACAGAAGACTGACTTCCCCTGAGCAAGAGGAAATTCTGCCAGCAGATAGCCTTAGAGACAGAACAGCAGATTTTGCACTTTTCAGCCTCCATAACTGCATAAGCCAATTCCTTAAAATAAATCTCTCTCTCTGTGTATAGACATATGTAAATTCTGTTGGTTCTTTTTCTCTGGAAAACCCTGACTAACACAGCATCCTTATTCCTGGGCACAAGATTTAGAAAATGTGAGAAGAAATGAAGTTAACGCAAATTATCTCCCCATTTACCCCAGATATGGTCTCATTTCATGCACACCTCAAATATTGAAATACAACATTTCAAGTATTTGGGTTTCAGGATGCTGAGAAGAAATGAAGTTAACGCAAATTATCTCCCCATTTACCCCAGATATGGTCTCATTTCATGCACACCTCAAATATTGAAATACAACATTTCAAGTATTTGGGTTTCAGGATGCCCCTGAGCATTTTACTGAGCATATTTGCCTCTGCACTTTTAAACTCATGTGCACTTCAAGGAATTTAATCCATATGTTTCTGATCCCTCTACACTTAACTCATCAAAGTCTCTATTCACAGTTACTTGACACTCTGTACCTTCTGCATGCTTGAAATAGGTCTGTCAAGTCTTTGTTCTAAGAACCAGAAGTCACCTTTTGCTTCCTAAAGAAATGAAATAAGGTAAAGAACCTATGTTGGAGTAAATTCAAAATGTATAATTTCTAGTTTAGTTTCCTACCCCCTTTTAAAAGCATATTTTTTAAATCACATCTTCTTTTGGAAAAGCTCTCATTTTGACCCTATTCAAGGTTCTTTCCCAGACATGTATTTTTTTTTTCTTGGTTGATTTAATACTCTAGTACTGATTTAATCAGTATAAAATAGAAAGAGCTTTAGATCTGCAATCAAAATCCAAATTTGGAGAAAGGCAAACTTTAAAACAGCAGCCAAGTAAAGAAGGGTAGGGAAAGGAGGGTGAATGAACAGGAACATCGAAACAGCCATCATCCCCCAAAAAGAGTAATTCATATTTTTACATATATACATATATTAAAACCAAAAGTATCAAGTAATTTTTGCATAAAATATATTAATATATTTCTTTTCTTGCTTTGGTTATATGTACTGATGGTAGGTTAGTGTCAAAGTCAGTGGATCCAAATGCAGCCAGTTTTAGAGGTTGGTTTTTTGTTTTCTGTTTTATGTACCTTATGTTGTTTTGCAAAGTCTGTAATTTAATCTATGTCATTACTCTTTCAACACAAAAACTTCCCTCATGTTGCCTTATTCCAACACTAACAGCACTATCTGATCCAACAGGCTAATTCTCCTGAGATATCATATAATAAGAAATGAACATGAGCATGGGAAAAAGGACAATCAAATATTTACAAAGAAATTGGAAATACTTCTAAGGGGCTAGACTCACAGGTCTAAGTTAAATATCAGATCTCAGGACAGTTGGGCACCGACTTTAACTTATAGATAGTAGTAAATTTTTTATGGCTGATTAACCAGCTTTCAGACAATGTAAAGATTACAAATGTTAAAATAATAACAAAACTCCTGTTTTTCTGGCTTTAATTCTTAAAGTTTTATTTCAGAATTTATCTGTAATATTCTAGACTCTAAGAAAATGACAGTTAATGACTTGGCAGTAATTGTAGTCTATTTTTCAGAGTACAATATGTATCATGCACCAAGCAAGACTTTGCCTTCAAACAGCAATGTATTTAATGCTTAAAATCAAAATTAGGTTCAGATGTGTTCTTTTCAGGAAACAAATAAGAACTGGGCTATATAAAATAAATTCATTTACTGATTGCTTTTTAAGTTAAAATAATCTTTTTTCTTAATCCCCAAATAATACATGTTTATTACAAAAAATACACAGAAGCAGAAAGAAAGAGAGAAAGGAAGGAAGGGAGGAAGAAATGAAGAAAGAAAGAAAACACACAAGTCCACTCACCCAGAGATGAACATGTTGACTACTCACTGGGAAGCCATATGGTGCAGGGATAAAGAACTCAATTCCCAGTTAGGCTGTGTAGATTTAAACCTAGCTCCACTGCTTGCCACAATCTGTGAATTTGAGTCAGTAATTTAACTTCTCTGACTCGGCTTCTCGTCTGTAAATACAGATGCAAAGATGTCGTTAAGATTAAATGAAATCAATTGTGCAACATGTCAGGCATGTAGCAAAGCCTTCAATGAGTGTTACCTCTTAGTATAACCTTCTGGATCCTTTTCATCTCAGTATTGTAAGAAAAGAACTTTGCTGGTTTTGATTTACATTTGAAAAGAGCACTGAGAATCTGAAAAGATAGTCACTTACAATCAAAATATATTTTTCTTTATACTTTTTCTTATTGTAGAATGGGAAAATTGTGAATAAAACTTATAATTCCTAAACTCAAGGCTGGTCATTTTAAAGTAGAAGCAACCTTTGTTTCAAAAACCAAAATAAATGTATTGTTCAACAATTTATCCTGCAATAATCTTTTAAGTTTTTCCACACATGTGTCTCCTTTAATGCTCATACAAACCTCTTTTGAAAGAACAAGCCATTGGAATTATCTCAATTTGGGGGGCTAATTCTTTCCTTAAATTAGTGACAGATCAGTGTCGTTTGCATTTGCCCTTTAAGACTATATTTGGGTTTGGGGGGAAGTAAAATTACATTATGTCTATATTCTCAACACTAAAAGTTAAAAATTCTACCTACTTCTGCTCCTATTTTCTCTGTCTTAGAAATACCACCACCAGGAAGTCAGCCAAACTACAAACCGGAGTCATCGTATGCCCCTCTCCCTTCACTCCTCACATTCGATGAATTATTGAGCCCAGTTCATTGTACAGTATTTCTTAAATGTTTCTGGAAGCAACCCCTTGCTTTGCATCCTCATGGCACTGCCTACATTCAGGTCTGCAGTACTGAAATAGCCTCGGCGCTTATCTCCCTGACTCCAGTCCTATCCCCTGACCCCTGCCACAGTGAAAACTTTTCTTTGGCTACACATTACTTTACAGAACAATGGCAGAAGGCTTTTCATGATCTGGCTCTTCCCAAACTAACAGGACACCTATTTATGACCATATTCCAAAGTATTAAATTTATGCTGTGGAATATACCTCTCCTGTGACTAGGATATGCACGTCCACTCTTTAGGGCACTTCCTATTGCCAAGGAAACTAGAAAACTGAATTAGCAATCATAAGGTAGTACTTGGTAAGCAAAGGCACTGTATAATCACGAGGGAGATTTCATTCAAGCTATAATTGATACTAATAAACTGTATTCACAATAGTGTAGTTTTCTAGTGTTTGGAATAAGCATTTGCATCCAGTGGATTGTTTCTGTCTCTCAAACTTTACTAGGGTAACAATGACAAAAGTTTACGTTCCAGGGTAACTCCCATCTCTTCATGAAAACTGCTCATTTTTCCACCCAGTTAAAATTAGTTACTGCCCTACCTGTCCTGTCATAGTACTGTATTCTGTGTTGAATATTTTTATTACAGTACTCAGTAGTATTTTTGGCACTAAAATTATTTATGAAGGTTGCTTTCTTCCAGCGAGCTGCAAGTGTTAGTGTTTAAAAGGACCAGCACCTGAGTCAACTAGATCTGGGTTTGAAATCTGGTTCTCCCACTTACTTGCGGGGTAGCCTTCATCTAATCCCTTAACCTCTCTGAGCTACAGTTCCCTTATCCATAAAATGTAAATGATATAGTTTTATAGAGTTATTAAGAGGATTAAGTGACATGCTGCATGGAAAGCACTTTGCACGGTACCAGACACATGGAAAACACTCAATAAAGTAGGTCTTACTGATCACCTTTGCAGAAAGCTTGGCAGTAAGGAATTCTGTGTCTGTGATGGAATCTATTATATGGCCTTGCTTTTTATCATCAGTGGTTTATCTACTTTGAAAAGCAAAAGTACTTTCTCTCTTTCAAGATTTTGTACATTACTTAGCCTTACTAAGGCAGTTATAAATATTCATTTGGTTTACGTCTGTCTTCCCTTTCCAGATTAAGTTACTAGAGGAGAGGCATGATATTTTAATTATTTTTGAATCCCAGCACCTAGAAAGTGCCTAACACACAGCAGGTACTTAAAAAAATGTTTATTGAATGTATAGATAAATTCCTACAAACTGTTTAAAAAACATTTCTGATTTTATCATCTGGACTAGTCGTTCTCAAAGTGTGGTCCTTGTAGTACTAGCATCCCCTGTGAGAGTCTGTTAGACATTCACACCGAGGGGGCTACACCCTTCAGAGTGTCTGGAGATGGGGCCCAAGCAAATGTGATTTAACAAGCTATCCAGGTGATTCTTATGCCTGTTACAACTTGAGAAGCACTGATCTAAACAGTATTTTTCTTTAAAAGTTAATGCCATTTTCTAAATCTCAAAAACATTACACTGAGGGAAAAAAGCCAGACACAAAAGACCATGTACTAAATTATTCCATTTATATGGAGTTTTAGATTAGGCAAAACTAATATACTAATATAAGCAAAACAGGATAGTGGTTGCCTGGGGAGGAGGAGGCAAGAAATTTAGGAAGAGGCAAGAGAACACTTTCTGAAGTGTTGGAAAATTCCATCTACATCTTGATGGAGTGTGGATTACATGGGTGTATGCCTGGTCAAAACTCTTCCAACTGTATACTTAAGACCTGTGCATTTCATAGCATAGAAATAAAATATAAACAAAACCTTAAAATAAAATGAAGTAATGCTGTTCTAATTCCTTCTGTATAAGTCTTATCTGCAGAAGATATATTTTCACTTAGTCTACAAGGTCCTTCATGGGCTGACCCCTTACCTTCTTTTGCAGCCTTATCTGTTACCACATTCCTGTCACTTTTTCTGTCCTTCACAAACATTGATCTTTCAGTTGACCCCCACTCCGTTCCTGCCCCAGAGCCTTGGCATATCCTAGAATCTTTCTCCTTCTCCTTTTTCACCTGGTTACTCCCATTCTTCTTTGACGTTCACTCTCCTGTGTGTTCCTTCGGGAAACCCTCCCAAGTCTCACTTTTCTCTCTCTCTCTCTCTCTCTCTCTCTCTCTCTCTCTCTCTCTCTCTCTCTCTCTCTAGAACCTTTGTAGGACTGCTGCGTACACTTGTGCAGGTTGTCCATCTAAACAAGGTTTTCCAGCTGAGGGGATGACTGGGGCTGAAATCCAGTTCATGCTCCACTTACAAAGCCTTGTGCGTAGAACAGGGCAGTATCAACTTGGTGGAAGGGAATTTTTTTTTTTTTGGTCCTTTTTGAGACCGGCCGCACCGCGCTCAGCCAGTGAGCACTGTGAGTGCATCCGTCATCCCTATATAGGATCCGAACCCGCGGCGGGAGCGCTGCTGCGCTCCCAGCGCTGCACTCTCCCGAGTGCGCCACAGGCTCGGCCCTGGAAGGGATTTTTTTTAAAAAAATTATTTTAATTCATCAAAGGCATTATATCCTTCCAAGTTGTACCCACTCTGGGCTGTTTCTGCCGCTCCCAGCGCTGCACTCTCCCGAGTGCGCCACAGGCTCGGCCCTGGAAGGGATTTTTTTAAAAAAAATTATTTTAATTCATCAAAGGCATTATATCCTTCCAAGTTGTACCCACTCTGGGCTGTTTCTCCCTATGGCGGTGCCTTTTAAAGAACAACACAAAGATTCCGTGTGGACTAGCAGCAGCCCTAACCTGGTAGTTCCCCTTCATACCACTTACCACGGTTATATTTCTACATTTATTTGGTGATTATTTGGTTAATGTTTGTTTCTCCCACTACACAATAAGCTCTATAACAGCAGGAACCTGTCTGGTTTTGCTTATTATCAAATCTCCTCAGCATCTGGAACAGTGCCTGGCACATAGTGGGTACTCAGTAATATTTGCTAAATACGTGAGATTTTTTTTTTAAATGCTGGAAGAATATTAGGCTTTTTGAAGGTAGAAACTGTCTTATTTTCCCTTTTATTGCCCCCCCAAATTACCATACTGCTTTGCACATAAATGGCATTCAGTAAATTCTTCCTGAGTGACTTCAAAATGTTCAAAGAAACCATATGATATTCTTCTGTTCATAGAAAACTAGATCTGCAGCATATGATTACACATTGCATTAGTGATGATGAACAGCTGCTATTTAAAGGCAGAAGAGACAAAAATGTCGAATGAATGAGAAATAGACTGCAATTGAAATAGAAAGGATTTAATTTAGCTTTTGAAACTCATCTCCCGATATGATGCTTACAGGATACAAGAAGACAATGCCAAGGGAAGCTGTGAATTTTCTTTATGTAGCCAAATGATCGACCAACCACCTACCTGAAGGCTCAGGGATATTTTTTATTGAGTTCTCAACAGACTAAGATGAGATAGATTTTTTTAAAAAATACGTTTTTTTATTTTGGGATAATTTTACAGAAAAGTTGCAAAGACAGTATAGAGAATTCCTATATTACCCGCATCCAGTTTCCTTCATTAACTTACATTACCATGGCACATTGGTCAAAATTAAGAAACTGAAATGTGTACATTACTATTAACTATACTCCAGACTTTTTTGGATTTCCCAAAGTTTCTCCAGTTATAGCCTCTTTATGTCTCAAGTGAGATCGCTTTTTGATGTTCTTTGATAGTATACAAAAAAGATTGTAGGGTCTAAAGACCAAGCTCTGTGAGTAAATCTAGAGCTGCCTAAGTCCTTCCTCCTGAGGTAAAAGTGCTTTAGTTTTCCAATCAACTGAATACAATCCCTAGCTCTGCCACTTAAAAAGCTGTGTATCTTTGGGAAAACTGTTTAGTCATCCCAAGCCTCGGTTTCCTCATTTGTAAAATATGGGTGGTAAGACCCCACCCCAACTCTGATGGTTCCTGAAATCCTTCACAGTAGGAGAATTCAGTGTTGAAAAACTTACGATTTTTAGTAGGTAATTAGACTTTTATATTTATTAAATTAATACTATAAAAGTAGTACTCTATATAGAATACCTGTGATATTTTACATATCTTAAATCAGTGACAAAGACTCTCTCCTTAACCAAACTTTAATCAGGTACCTCTGAGCCTTCTTCTTGAGTAGGTTTTGTCCTTGGGCCCTGTCTTCAGCTTGCCTGCTTCTGTTGTAGCAAGAATTCTGCTGAGTTGGTTTAGAGATAAATCCCCCATCCTTGATCTGATCACCCTTGTCTGTCTTTAGCAAGAATCCCCCTTTCCTTGATGTCTCCTCTTAGTGATTTTCCAACCACTGAGCCCCCAACTCTATTTGCTGTGGATAGGGCGAGACCCCCAAAGAGGGGTCAAGGCTTTAAGCAAGAAAGAACTCAAGAGCAAGTCAAATAGTGAAAGTAGAGAAAAATGTATTAAGAGAAAGCTACTCCACAAAGAAGCTGTCTCTCCTCTGAGATGAGGATAAGACTCCATTATTCCTTAAGCGAAAGCTTTTATAGTCCTTTAAGAGTTACTCAACCATATAGAAAAATACTATTTCTATTCAGCAGTTCATTATTTACGTTGACCAGCGACACAATGAACCCTCAGGTTCTGGATGCCTATGCATGATTAAAGTGCCCCTTTTTAGCAGTACCTCATTCTTTGAGGAAAGGGGCTAAGTCTCATGATCCTTGTCTGACCGGGTTGTTTTTTTTTTTTTAAGTTATGATCAGACAGGTGATTTCCAGTTGCCCTAAAGATGGTTTCACTTTTGTCTCCTGGTCTCAGTCCTTCTACCCTATCTCATACTCTATAAGTCCTCTCTTGTCCTTGCTGAGTCCTGTATTCAAAGCTGAGTCCTATCTCTCTCCCCTATTCCAATAATCTTATTTATTTATTTATTGCGGCTGGCCAGTGCAAGGATCCGAACCTTTGACTTTTGTGTTATATTCCAATAGTCTTGAAACCTATCAAAACAGTCCTCATTGAGGGCTTTCTTGCCATTTTAACAAGTTTTAGAATAATTTTTTCTTTAACAGTAATAATGAATAGGAACTAATTTCCATTTATCAGAAAAATTTAAAGAATAATCCCTCCAAGTTTTAATAAGACTCTTTAATATATTTTTGCTTTGTTACAGATAACATGAATGCTGCAAGGCATTTTCTACCCATATGTGTCCAACTGTTCAGCACTTTTCTAATTTTATTACTAGAGGTCGACTCCCACTTCCCAGCTCCCACTGATTCCACATGCACAGAGTAATTTGGATTTGAAATGCTTTAGTTATTATCCTCTACTTGTAGAGTTATATTTGACAAACGTCCTTCCCAACAAAGGGGAGTATGTCCATCTCTGCCAGTGAAAACCTTGTCTCATCCCTCTCTCACCAACTGAGGACTGGCAGTTTAGACGTGTTCAACAATAACTGCAATTATTATTGTTAAGACCTGCACTTCAATTTTTTCCAGCTTCCTCACTTTTCCTAAGTCTTCATTGCAAAAACCTCTTATTCTACCCTTGCTTTTCTCATTCTGAACCGAGAGTTCTCTCCTTATCTCCAAAAGCAAGAGTAACTTGCAATCTGCCTATAGTGAAACTGGTATTCTTGCTGTAAAGGCATCGTACGGAAGTAATTCAAGTGTACTAGAATTTTATGAATGGGGCACACTAGAGAGGTTATCCACTAAGTGATGTAAGTAGGTCTAAAACAGAAAATACATAGAGTATCAAGTAGGTGCTCAGGAAATGTTAGGTCTCTTCCTACCTCCTCATTTTTACATATGAGGACACTAAGGTCCAGAAAGATAAATAGTCACAACTACGTTCTAAAAAGGAGGGAGGAAGGCTAACCAGTTAGCTCACTCGATAGATGGTGGTGCTGACAACACCAAAGTCAACGGTTCTGATCTCCTTACCGGCCAGCCACCGCAGATAAAAAACAAAAAATTAAAAGGGGGGAGGGGAGACTGTACTTTGTTTTTTGTCAACATTCTCCTTTTCCTGCTGCTCATTCAGTTACACGGCTTAATGATCCATCTAACAAATCTACTAAGGCTCAGCAATATATTTTGCACCTGTCAGGAGCCCAGATATGGTAACAGAGACAAATATGTTGGTGAAGTATTAACAATTTTGTTGTCTTCCCCTAAAAATTTAGTGTATCTGATATGCAAAAAATTTTTTTTAAATTAAAAAAAAATAACAAACCCAAAATTTGTCCGTCGTTTAAGTCTCACACTCTCATACATAGATGGAGATTACCACTGATTATATAAAAATTATAGGAGGCCATTATTTTGGACTAAGTTCCTGCACTAGGTCCCAAAAGAACAGAGTAGAAATCAAAATGGAGTCACCCCTGCTAAGTTCCCTGTCACTTAGGCTGTGATCTACCTTACAAAGTCAGGAGATCTGCTTTAATCCTTACACAAAAGAGATAGCCTGAAGTAACCTGATTTTATTTTTCTATTGTTCTGTCTTCTTGTCCCCACCTTACAAGGAAAGTAACTTTGGGGCTGGCCAGTTAGTTCAGTTGGATAGAGCAGGATGTAGTAACACCAAGGTCAAGGGTTCATATCTCCTCTTCTGGCTGATATGAGAGACTGTTGCGGGAGGTGGCGGCGGCAGCGGCAGCTTTGCGGCAAGCTCCGGCCGGGCTTGCTTGACGGCGGTGTGGCGGAGGCCCCGCCCGAGGCGGCAGGAACCTGGAGGGAGGCGGAGGAATATGTCCGAGAGGGAAGTGCCGACAGCGCCGGCGGGAATAGACATGCCTGCAGCTAAGAAGCAGAAGCTGAGCAGCGACGAGAACAGCAACCCGGACCTCTCTGGAGATGAGAATGTGAGTGCAGCCCTGAGCAGTCGTGGGGACTCTGGAGTGGAAGTTTTAAGTTCTTTTAAAACTAGACGCGGGGGCGGGCGGCTGCTGTGGGGGGAGGGAGAGGTGTCACCCTCTACTCAGGAAAACGCGGGCGTGCAGGAGAAAATCGAACTTGTCTCTGTGCGGATTTTGAGCCGGGGCCAAGGGCAAGCAGAAACTTGGCCGAGAGTGGTTTAAGTGATTTTGTGGGTCTGAGAGGTCTGCTTCTGGGACTTCTGCGTGTGAATGGGGCGTGTTTGGGGCCTTGGGGAGATTTAGAGGAGAGTGCACATCTGAGATTCCAGTAGTTTAAAAGGCATGTTAGAGATTTTTCTAAGAAATTTGGAGGGAGGGGGCAGTTTGTTAGGGACTCTTTTAGAAGAGTTTGGGGGCCGTGTCACTCTTAGACCCCTTAGAATCTTCAGGATGGAAAGTATAGATTTTCTACTTAATGGGTTTGGGTGACTTTTTAAAAGGGGGTTTTGTGTCTGCTCCTGTCCTGTCCGTGGAGACGGAGTGTGCCTTAGCGTCGCCTTTTCTGTAGGAGTAGCAGAATTGAGAGGGTCGGCTTCTAACTTGGAGGGGGAACAACCTTTGAGGAAGAAATGTGAGGGGATGGATTCAGCTTTGAAAGTTGTTACTTAAGGTAAAGGGGACGACCTGGAAGACTTTAGGCAACGGTGGTAAAGGCAGGTGTACTAGGCGTGGGCTCGTGGCTTCGGCAACTGTGAGGCGTTTTGGAATGAGATTTTTTTTAAAGCTCTGAATGGATATGGTAATCAACTAGTCCCGACAGTTAACCCAACTGTGTTTAAGAGACTCGGCAGCAGTAACCGAATTGACATTAGTAACTTTTCAGTTTTATGTTATAAGTAGATATCCAATAACGTCAGCGAAATGCCGTGACAATTCATTCAAAGATATTACTCCAAAATGTGAACACTTTTCTCCCGATATATGGCAACAACTTCTGAATGTCTTTTTTAATCCTTTAAGTGTTTTAGAAGAGTGGTGTTATGTTCTTAATTTTCTGAATTTGGCTAGTTTCAGGAATAAATGTTAAATCTCACACATTCAATTCCTAAGTTCTACATCATAAACACTGACCGAAGCACATATGTGGCATGGTGTCATGACAGAGATTTTCACTGAAGAGAAGAGAAAGGATTCTTTTTGCAGAGAGAAGAAAGGTATTTTGGGGATTGTTAGTTTGTGGGATCCTGGACTTGGGTCTTAAATGTTACTGTAAATCTTTTTTTTTCTTGCTGTTTGTGCTCCCCAATCTCACTGTGTATGATGGCCTAGAATTTTTGGTCCTCTTCATGCCTGTCCTTGGAGCCTTTTAATTTTATTTCTGCCTTTTCTTTAATTTCTCTAGGCAGATTAGACTAGCAATAAAGAGCACAGATGCTGTATTCAGGTATTAGGTTAAAATCCCCACTCTACTAACTGGTTGTTTGACCATGAGCAACGTAGTTGAACTAGTTGCCTCAGTTTTTTACTTTTAAAATGAAGATAATGGTATTTACCTCAGGGGGTATTGGTGAGGATTAAATAAGATAATATAAGTAACAGGCTTAGAAGAGTGCTTTCAGTGCCCTAATGAATCCTGTGGAGTCTTTTCAGAATGACATTTTTAAATGCACAAAATATAGGTATATAAGGTTACAAGCAAAATAAATTACAAAATTGTAAAATACGTTATAAAAATATTTTAAAAACAAATTTTCTAGATGTAGTAATATATGTGCTTTAAGTAACAAGATCTGTAGCAAGTAGCAGTGGGTCTGATAGTAGTGATGGACATAAAAAAATTTTCCAGATCTTCAGCAAGTACAAAGATACAAAAATACCTGATTTCTATTGGTGACAAAGTCACAACTGCAGTAACATTAGTATGTATGTTGCGTATATTATAATAGAAGGAAGTGTTAAATTTCAGTTAAAGGTGGTGAAAATTAAGATGCAATTTTTTTTTTTTAACAGGCCCTCTGAATTCCATCCAAGGACCCTGATCTAGGATGTAGGTTAGGGAAGGCAGTACGGAACACTGTATAAAAGTGAGTTCAGAAAAAACTGACAAGGGCAGTGGTTTTACTCTTGAGGGAGCTGAATAATGACAAAAGAAGGGCAAAGGCAGGTGGGGGAAGAATGTGTTTTTGAGTTGGAATTAAAGTAACCTGAGCAGTTGCTACTGTTTAAGTGAGTCAAAGAATTGAAAGGACTTGTTTTAAATTCATTGTATATATTATCTGCCATTTGATCAGTCTTTTTAAGCTTATATGACTACAGAGTAGTTAGCTTTTGGAAGAGTACTAATGCGTTGCCTTGGTACTAAGATCAGAGGGCTGAATCTGGAGACTTGTCTTTTGCTTATGTTACCTGTGGCAAGATTAGGTACAAATTACTATTTCTGTGTCTATTTCTTTGTTGGGCAAATAAAGGCAATAGTACCCCATCTGTTGTACAGTATCATCCTGTATTTTGAGGAAGGGCTAGGGTGAAAGTCAGCCAGTACACATATTAGATACTCAGCAACGATTTGATTTTGTGACTATATTACCTTTCCATTTGATTCTGTCTTGATTTGCCTTTGGAGGAGATAGGTAAATTAAGTGATCAGAGTGGAATATGTAGTGTGCCCTCTGATTGATAGTGTTTTGTGTGGCCTCTTTATTGACAGTTCATTGTTTAGCCAGAAGGTAAAGAAGCTGGTGTATAAATGTCTAAGAGTTTTAATTATTTTATTTCTCTAAAAGGTAATTTTTTAGGAAAAAAGGTAAGTGAACACGTGTTAAAAATGTTATTTTACTCTCACGAGGGAACCAGGCAAATGTTTATAACTGGTTGACTCAGAAAAGTCAAAATTATACAAATTTATATGGAGTAAAGGAATGTAGAGATGAATTGCATATGGAAACATTTTTTTCCATTGAGTGGAATAGAAGACATTTTGAACCTCTACTGTGGAGAGAAAATTTGCGTGTCTGTCAGTTGTCTAAAAAGAGTTGTACGGTAGCTCAAAGACAATGAAGAGGGCTATAATCTGAAAATTTGGAAGGGTGTGCTATAAATAATGCCATAGTTTTTCATTGAGACACACAATTGTTTTCTACACTCGATCTTGACTATGTAAATACAACTGAAAGATGGGGAGAAATAAGGAGAGAGAAAAACTGGGATTTCAATCTAGGAACCCACCTTTAAAATTTTACATTTTCTGTTTCTACAAAGACTAATTACATTTACATTAAATTACATTAAAAAAATTTTTTTGAGCACCTGCTGTGTGCCGCGTATTCACTTTATTCCTATTTTGTCTAGATAATTAGTATACTGCAGAATAGTGTGTTTTTTTAAAAAGCATTTCATTTTAGAGCCATTTGAAGTTTTGAACACCGCAAAGAACTGTATAATACCATATTGTTTTTAAGTGAATTAATATGATTTTTTTTTATATGCCTTTTGACACTCTAGTTAATTTTTAACCTCCTGTAATATCATAAAACCAGCTTTAGGAAGCAATAATTTAGAAATAGCCCCTAAGGCAGTGTTTCCTAGACTGTGTTCTAACAGATGTTAATAGGCAGGCACTGCATGGAAAAAAGGCTTCCTCTGGAATGAATTTAGTAACTACTGCCCTAAGGTCATATGTTTAAATAAATCTCTTTATTCCAAAGAAGACATTGGAATCCATAATCAGAGGAGGCAGTGAAATCCTCTTCTGAGATTAAAGGGCCATTAATATATCTTCTGGACTGGAGATAAAGTATAAATTAGGAGAAATTTCAAGGTTTCCTGCAGTCATTTCTGTATTTGGAAGGATTTTACTTTAACTATGGAGTTTCTGTAGTTGTTAATAGATGAGTCTTACTATTAATTTAGAGCTATGAGGCAGATTTCACTTGTAAATAGCACTAAATATTTAGGACTTAAAAAATTCTTAATGGTTTGTGTTATAAATAAGCAGAATTTGAATAGCAGGTTTTTTAAAACATCTAAAGTAGGAAAATGCTTGTTAAACTACATCTAAAGTAGGAAGTTCCTGCCTCAAATGGCCACCCACTCCCACGCTCCAAACTGAGCAACAGCCAGATGAATTATGAAGACATGTAGATCAGTCAGATTTAGGAGTCACAGCTTTGGGTTTGAATACCAGCCAGCAACCCTTACAGCAAGAGACCAGTTAGGCTTTCTTAACAGCATTTCCTTATCTAATAATACCTTCTGTGAAGAGCTGTGAAGATTAAATGATCCAGTGTATTAAAGTGGCTGACACAGACCAGTACCTTATTATTTAAAGACAAGATTACTTTTCTGTTATCATTCTGATCAGTATTTTTTTTTTCACTTTTGCTGTAATATAAAATATCTACAAAAATTCTAGTCCGTAGCTAGTTTACTTTTTATCCTTATTTGGAAGCAAGAATAAATTTTTCCATTTTTTGCAGAAATATCTTCATTTAGTTCAGTTAGCATCATCCCAGTACACAGTCATTTGGTGCTAAATACAGTTTTGCTATTTCATGTAATTTTTCCCAATTTACTGCTTACAGGATGATGCTGTCAGTATAGAAAGTGGTACAAACACTGAACGCCCTGATACACCTACAAATACGCCAAATGCACCTGGAAGGAAAAGTTGGGGAAAGGGAAAATGGAAGTCAAAGAAATGCAAATATTCTTTCAAATGTGTAAATAGTCTCAAGGTATGTGCAAAGAAGACAGAACCTGTGGGTTGAGTGCTAGGCTTCAGCATTATTTCTCAGCAGTACACATTTTATACTCAAGATACTCTGTCAAGTTTAAAATATTTAAAGTTACAGTGTTTTGAAGTTCTTTTTGGTAATTCAGGCTGTGTATTTATTATAATCCATCCCATGTTTTTTTTTTTTTGTTGTTGTTGTTCTCTTTTGTTGTTTTAATTTAAATGTGTAACACTGAATATTGCAGACTGGTTTGTTTTACTTTTTGTATTAAGTAAAAGATTTTGAGAAATGTTACTCTTTATATGTTGGTAAAACTTAAAAAACATAAGCCACTTCTGGCACCAGTTATTAGAAAGAACTGAATGGGACTCATTAACTTTGAGTCACTGTAAATTGAAACAGATGTCTTATTTTGTACAGTTTTTGAAACTTTAACACTTGTTCTTTGTTTTATTTGTAATTGTTTTCAGAGAAAAAGACATGAACTTTTAAAAACTTTTGTATTCAATATTTGGGGAAAACAAGGGGTTGTTTATTTAAATTACTGTTTCCTTGACTGGCTGGTTAGCTCAGTTTGTTAGAGTGTGGTGCTGTTAACACCAAGGTTGTCTGGGGTTTGATCCTTGTACCAGCCATCAAAGAAAAAAAAAACAAAACTACTGTGTCCTCAACGGTATTTTTATTTACTATACAAAAAGTATTACTGATGTTTGATTAAGATGTTTTCTTTTGGGCCGGCACGGTAGTGTGCTGTTAACACCAAGGTTGTCTGGGGTTTGATCCTTGTACCAGCCATCAAAGAAAAAAAAAAAAAACTACTGTGTCCTCAACGGTATTTTTATTTACTATACAAAAAGTATTACTGATGTTTGATTAAGATGTTTTCTTTTGGGCTGGCACGGTAGTGCGCCACTTGGGAGCGCGGTGGCGCTCCCGCTGAGGGTTCGGATCCCACATACAGACTGGTTCCCGCTCACTGGCTGAGCGAGGAGCGGGTGCAACACCGAGGGTTGCGATCCCGTTGCCGGTCCCGGTCCGGTACGGGCGCGACACTGAGGGTTGCGATCCGTTGCCGGACACGAAAAAAGACAAAAAGGAAAAAAAAAAAAGATGTTTTCTTTTATATATATATCCACTTTCTGTTTTTTTTAATTTGAGGTTATTTTTCCTATTCTGAGAAAAAATGTACATTACATTATCTCATACATATGTAAATTAAAACCTTTTCTAAATATCTAAATATACCCTTAGCTGAAGTTTTGGGAAAGCATAAGAAGCTATGGCCATATGACATTTTCCTTAGTGTCAAAAAATTTGGTGTTCAGTGTGTCTCATTATACCTCCATAAAAGGAGAGAAATTAATTTCAGCATATTAAAAAAGAAGGCAAAGTATCCATTATAGTTTAATGTTAATATTTACTTAGGTTAACCTATTACTTTTAAGTACTATATCTGGAAGATGTTTTAAACTACCATTTAAATATTTCAAAAGCCTAAAGCTGATGTTTTTCAAATGATAAAATAAAAGTTGTTACACTTTAAAAGTGAAAACAGTGCTTTAAAGTGAACATGAAAGTTAGTGTTAAATGCCAGGTTGTTAGTAAAATCCTAAAGCTGAAAAATAACTTGGTGAATAAAAGTGAATAATTGTTTTTTGTGTATCTCCTTATATATAGCCTCTTTATTAACTGTGAAGTTACAGTCCACCCTCGCCCCCCAGTATTCATTATAAAACCTCTTGGGATATTTTTCTTTTAAGACCCAAATCCAGGATTATTTAAAGTTGTTTCAACAGGACTAATAGAAAGCAATGATTTAAGTGGATTCTGTTACGTTTCACTTTACAAGGGAAAAATTAAGCCTAATAAAATTTAGCAAATGCCAAAGGAGATACATTACCTCTTGAAGGCCATTTGCTAGTTTCCTATTTCAGAACAATAAATTGTGTCCTTATGGCCCAAGAGGTTAAATATGTCTACCAAAATTATCTAGTATAAACTATACTAGCTTAGCGTAAACTAGTATAAACAATAATATGATTCAGAAGAATATGGTTGGGTTTAAGATAATAAAAGGCAAATATCAAAATGTTTTCATAGATAAGTAGACGTTACCTAACCTGTGGTTTAAGTATTTGATGGTTGTAAAAGTTGATCATACATGATATTTAAAATGTAAAAACTGGACTAGTAGATATCTTTTTAGTGTCAAAAGTCAGCTTATATATGATACACAAAATAATAGATTGCATTTTGGAAAAAAGTTAAAAGGGGCAAGTTTAGTTTACTGCCATTCTTTGGTTTCTAAGATATATTTATTTTTCTTATTTTATGATTATTTTATAGGAAGATCATAACCAGCCATTGTTTGGAGTTCAATTTAACTGGCACAGTAAAGAAGGAGATCCATTAGTGTTTGCAACTGTAGGAAGCAACAGAGTGAGTGTTCAGGGGTCTGTTTGACATTGGCTTGATTATTGAATTATCTAGTGTTAATATCACATTGAATCATTTGATATGATTTTCAAGTAAATTTTGTATAGCTGGTTAATTTTTTTTATATGAGAGTGAAGCTGTCTAAGAATTGTCAAATTAAAACTAGTATTTGTGACTGAAAATATGTCTTTATTTAATATATTTCTCCCAGTTGTTCATGAAACAGGTTTTATATTTATCTTTATCAGTATTTTGAGTGGTTGAAAGAATTGACTTTCCTTTTTTTGTAACGTTATTGTTATTTATTCAAATAGGAGAAGAAGTTTGTGGTTTTTAAAAATAATGTAATTAGTTGTTCTGTAAATAAAAGCATAAACCCAGGGAATTTCAATAGTTATTGAAAATATTTTAATTATTTGCAATAAACATTTGTTTGAGTTTGCTTTTAAGGAAGTCAGAAGTGTCTTGAACTGAGAGAAATGGGTGGAGAGAACCATGCTGGCACATTTAACATAAACCATTATTTAACTTTTTAGTTAAATGAGGTGCTGAACAGGTGGATTGCAAAGATTTGTTAATTCATTTCATTCACTTCTAAATGAGTGGAGAATAGGAAGATTCCCTAGTGCTTTTTAGGGAATTTGGAGAGTATTCTGTTAAAAGTTAAAATTACTTCAGGGAAAAATTGTCCTCTTAAGTCTTTATTAGCTAACATTCTAGTAATCTGTTTAGTACTGTTCTAGGAGTTAAGAGTAACAGCATAGAAATAGGTTGGTATATTCAGAGAAAGAAATATGGAGGAAATAGACTAATTGGATATGAGTTGATGATAAAAGTCACTTCCTCTACGCTCAACATACAGGGGAAACAGGTGAATCTGAGATGTTCCATCAATTACTTTGAGTAAAATAATATTTTATGCTTCTTAAGTAATTGTGCTAAGATTTTTAGAGAAATGCATGATTTTTAATGCACACTACTAGTTTCCTGTATTTATTTCTGTTTCATACTGTTCCTATTCTGTTCTCAGTCAAAATTAACTTTCAGTATTTTTTAAATGTTTGTATATTTCCAAGCTTTTTTTCTTTTCTAAAAGTTTGAGAATCGTAGGAATGCATATCCATTCACTCTGGGCTAGACCTTTCTATTCGTGTTTTCTAAATAGTCAAATTTAGCTTTATGTAGTTTTTCCTGGGCACTCTTTTAAGAAAGTTTTAATTACATTTTAGGCTCTGGTGCTTTTACTATTTGACAAAGTTATTGAAGTTCTGAGTATTTGAAAGTTAACATTGGTGTTTATAACAGAGGACAGCAAGGTTTTTTTGATGTTCAGCCAAACATAGGTTGTGTGATATGTAGCCTGCTTATAGTTTAGTTTCTAAATTCTTTGAAACAACAATTCACAGGAAACGTGGTGTAGTTTCAAGAAAATTTTGAGGGTTTTTTTGTAGTTGGGAACGTAGCCCATTAATTAATTCTGAATCCACTTTTAAGACATTACTGTAAACCTGTGATAATACATCACCATTTAGCCGTGGTAGTACCAGCATTGGTATAATCTATGCTTATTGTACAAATTGTGCATTATAAGCAATGTAATGCTTATTGCAGTGTTCTAGGCCAAGAAAAGAATCCGTATTCTCATTTAAAATGATATTGAAGGGTGTTATATAGTTTATTGAATTATAAAAAGACCTGCTCTTAGTATTTCTTTAAAGGGAAGAAAAAGGAAAACGTCACCTAGTTAGCAGCCTTATAAAGAATATTGTGAGAATATTAGAGGAAAGGGCCACTATACAGAGGAAAGTTAACGTTTGATTAGCCATATCCGTGAAAATAATTCATTATTAGACAAATTGTAGAATTTTTAAATGTGTAACTAAAACCTAAGTGATTTAAAACTACCCCAAAACTTTTTTATAATGAATTTAATTAAAGGGTGATAAACCACAATTCCTTTGGGGTTTCAGCATTATTCATTTTGAAGAGTTGGTGCAATTATGTGGATGAAATATATAAGTTTACAAGATTGGAAATAGAAACTGTTATTACTACAGTATTTATAATATCTGGATATTATATAAAACATGGACTTTATAATGGTTTCTTTAAATTGAAAGGAGCTATTTTAAAGCAATAGTTTCTGTAGTATCTTTAAGATATAATTATATCTTAAAACATGTTTAAAAGCTGAAGAGAATATGTTTCGATACCTGATGAAATATACTGTATTTTTGTTTCCATTAGGTTACCTTATATGAATGTCATTCACAAGGAGAAATCCGGTTGTTGCAATCTTATGTGGATGCTGATGTATCCTTTCCTGGGTTTTTGATATCTTTGGTCAAAGAAATTTATTTTCAATAAGTACACCATGACTATCCTAAATTGATTTCCTGAAGTTATTGTCCTTTCTTAACTTTAGCCAGTGCTATTCCTTCACTATCACTACCACCCAAGAGAATCCTGGTATCTAGTTTTCCCCAGTTTTAGAAATCTATTGTGGGGTGAACGTGGTGGTGGGTGCAAGTGGCTAGAGAGATGAGCATTAGAAATCCAGTAATAGAAAATGTTAGCAGAGACTAGCTAAACCCTTCTGTTTCTTTGACTTTGCCTAGGATTTTATCATTTCCTTGGCATTATAATGATGAACTTGAGTTAATCGGAAGCTCTGAAGCTGTGACAGGCAGTCGGGCAGTCATTCCGAGTACTCAATGAACAAAGCCTAGAGGGAAAAATTAAACGTGCAGTTTAGGAAATAAAATATTGCAAAACATGGGTTCATAAAGAAAAGGAAAAATTCAAAAAGCCAAGGGGTTAGAGCAGCTAAAGCTGCTAAGATATTTCTTCCAGATCCATTTGAAAAACTTAGTAAGCAAGACAAGGCAAAGACATTGTCTTCTCTAGATGATAAGGAAAGAAGTGACCTGTTGCCATATTGGGAAGCTCTCATGCAAAAATATGATGGAAAACTGAGTAGTCATTCATTTTTATTTAGGTATTTATAGTCAGAAATATAGGAATAGAGGAGTTGTTAGCAATCTACATCCTGTGTACTGGCCACCTTTTGGGGTTTTTGGTTTGTTTTTTACATAGTTTATCGGAACACAGCCTTCTCTATTTGTTTACATATTGTCTGTGGCTGTTTTGGCATTACAGTGATAGAGTTGAGAAGTTATACAAACAAATAACAAACAAAATAGATTGGAGGGACTGGTTTTGTTTGATTATTTGGCGTGGATTTTACACCTAAAATCATTGTATATATGTGGTTGTATAAAGAAAACTAAGAAATTTAGCAATTCTTTGGAGGTTTCTGTGAATTTTAATCATTGACATAATTATTTTTCAAAAACAATAATTCTTAACTATGGCATCCTAGGCTGATGAAAACTTTTACACTTGTGCGTGGACGTATGATAGCAATACAAGCCATCCTCTGCTAGCTGTAGCTGGATCTAGAGGCATAATTAGGATAATTAATCCCATAACAATGCAGTGTATAAAGGTGGGTTTTCTGGTTAAATTGTAGATCTTCTTTTGAATGTACACCTGTGAAAAGTTGTCATATTGAATTTGAAACTAATGGAATTGATGACTGTAAAATTTCTGATTTGTTTTGTACTTTGCTTATCACTTTCTTTAGATAAGTCTTTTGACTTTCGTCATATTTGGGTAATGTAAATTAAGGAATAAGTGGGAAAATGTTAATATTTGCAGTGTTTTCTTTTTAAATCATTTCCCTCCTTCGACCTTGCCTTGCTTTGGTTTGCTTTGGTTTGCTTTGGGAGTCTCTAAAGGAACAATAACTGAAGAGTGAGTTCATTTTCTAAAACTCCCAAACTGGGGGGTGTAGAGTTAAGAGCACCTTGTAATGAACTGAATGGTGAAGGCTGGGAAGTTGTTATGAAGACAAGTTTTACACATCACTTTAATCAGCTGTTTTTAACCCCGGGGGTACATTGGAATCACCTGAGGGTCTTTTAAACACTACCCATACCTGAGCCTCTGCTAATCCAAGCAAATCAGAATATCTGCAGGTGGGACTTCAGCATCTTTTTTTTTCTTCATGTTTGTTGGGTGATTTTAATATGCAGCCAAGGTTGAGAACCACTACTTTACGTGAAACTATTTTTCCATTCCCTTAAGATTTGTTGAAGAGAATTTATTGATTTGGGGATATGAAGCTTGAAATGTTTTAAATGTTTTAAATTTATTGTAGCACTATGTTGGCCATGGAAATGCTATCAATGAGCTGAAATTCCACCCAAGAGATCCAAATCTTCTCCTGTCAGTAAGTAAAGGTAAGAGAAGCAGGTGTTTCTAGTCCTACTTATTTGGGAATAATTTTTTCTAGGGGACAAATAGTGTTCGAAAGAAAAAAAATCCAAATTAGGGCCGGCCCGGTGGCGCACTGGATAGTGCGCCGCTTGGGAAGCGCGGTGGCGCTCCCACCCGAGGGTTCGGATCCCACGTACAGACCGGTTCCCGCTCACTGGCTGAGCGAGGCGCGGGGGCAACACCGAGGGTTGCAATCCCGTTGCTGGTCCCCGGTCCGGTACGGGGGCAACACTGAGGGTTGCGATCCGTTGCCGGACACGGAAAAAGACAAAAGGCAAAAAAAAAAAAAAAAAAA
>NW_007731357.1:24832-27860 GCF_000696425.1 Galeopterus variegatus | reverse complement strand
TTATTTACCATATTGTATTGTGATAGTTCTAAAGCTTTATCCTCAGTTGAATAATTACATTGTTTCATCAATTTTAGGTGGCTTATCACCAAAGTTATGACATTTTAAAAAGTTTTTAAGCCAGTTTTGCAAATTATCTTACCAGTTACCATCACTCTGTCCAACTATATAATAAGAAATTCCGCATATGAAAATCCATATTGCTTTAAAAAAATTTTTTAAAAGCTTCTGTTTTATAAAGGATTCCCTATGGAATTCCGTCAAATACTAAGTTCTCCAGCATAAGCTCTTTGAAGTATTTCTTTTTTTTTTTTTTCTTTTTGTCTTTTTTCGTGTCCGGCAACGGATCACAACCCTCAGTGTCGCGCCCGTACCGGGCCGGGGACCGGCAACGGGATCGCAACCCTCGGTGCTGCGCCCGCCCCTCGCTCAGCCAGTGAACGGAACCGGTCTGTATGTGGGATCCGAACCCTTGGCGGGAGCGCCGCCGCGCTCACAAGCGGCGCACTGTAGCAGTGCGCCACCGGGCTGGCCCTGAAGTATTTCTTATAAAGAAAAAGCCTTGCATTGCTCTTTATGCCTGTACTGGCATTAAAGTTTATTCTGTGTTTAGACAGGCCTCTTAATCATTTCTGATCTCTTTGAAATAAGTTAGGTTATTTCTGCATTCTCCTCTTGATTGCGTTTTCCTCTTTACATTTCTGCTTTGTTTTTCTAGACAAGTTTATTCTTTTCTTAGCCTTGTTTTGTTATACCTGTAATCTCCCTGGCAATCTACTCAGATTAAAGAATGTCTTCAAATTAAATCTCTAATATGAAAATGTTTCAGTGTCATTTTTCTGTAACTGCCAAGGTGTTAAGTTTGGAAATCACCCCATCTAGGAAGAATTGATTACTTTTTCTTGTGTCTTGATAACAGTAGTTGGGCTCAGAGAATAGGTCATAATGCCTCACTGTGACATTGTTCTAAGTATCATAATTTTTAACCCTGATTTTCCCTTATTGTGTCAGTAAGGGCATTTTTTTTTTTTTTTAAATCAAACAGCTTTTCAAAATGAGTAGGAATTTTGCTGCAAATGATACCATCAAGAAAATAAAAAGACAACCTAAAGAACAGGAGAAAATATCTATAAATAGTATATCTAATAAGGGACATTTATTAAGAACTCTTACAGCTCAACAATAAAAAGACAACCCAATTAAAAAATGGGCAAAAGTTCTGAATAGACATTTCTCCAAGGAACATACACAAGTAGTCAGTGAACACATGAAAAGATGTTCAACATCATTAATCAGTAGGGAAATACAAGTCAAAACCACAATGAGATGTGATTTCACATCTACTTAGGGTGGTTGTAATAAAAAAAGGCAGACAATAAGTGTTGACTGGGATATGGAGAAATTGGAACTCCCTTCAAACATTGCTGGTGGAAATGTAAAATGTAACCACTTTGAAAAACAGTCTAGCAGTTCCTCAAAATGTTAAACATAGAGTTACCAGTGGGGGGGAGGGAGTGTGTGTGTGTGTGGGGGGGGAATATGTGTGAGGGGGACAGTTCCTCAAAATGTTAAACATAGAGTTACCAGTGGGGGGGAGGGAGTGTGTGTGTGTGTGTGGGGGGGGAATATGTGTGAGGGGGAGTGTGTGTGTGTGTGTGTGTGTCCCTAACAATTAAAAATAAATGTTCACACAAAAATTTGTTCACAGTTGGAATTAAGAAATTATTTTTTACAGTAATATTAATTTCCATTGTTGACACAATGTATTACTGTCTCATGGTATTATGTTCTATGTTAATGTCGTGTTCATGTACAGTATGTCTACGTGACATTTCTGTTGCTGTATATTCTTTATTAACGTTTACTAGAAAAGATTGTTCAAATTACAGCTATAATTTTTAAAGGATTATTATATTATGTATGTAATTTTTAATCATATTTTGACCTTAATGTAGAAATCTTATAAATCTACTCAGTTCCCTTCAATTTGTTAATGTAAGTGTGGTGAAGAGAAAAGCCTAGCATTTTGTTCTGTGGCCTAATATAAAGTTATTTATGTCAAATCCCTAAGTATTTATTTTATCTCAAAAGTTTGAGTATATCTCCATCAAATTAGGATATTATTTAAAGAAAATTATTTAAGGTAAATAAACTTAAAATATTTTCACAACCACATAAATATTTCTTATCTAGATTAGTTAATGCTACATGAGAGGTAAATATTTTAAGTTGCTGTCTAATATGGATTTTTCATTCTTAGTCTTTACTTTGCATAACTTAAATTCAAGCTTTTGTAGTTTTTACTTCTTTAAGGAGGTATTGAAAATTCATAGTAAATGAATGATAAAAGTTTATCTTAATTTTTTGTATGTTTATACTAGATCATGCTTTACGATTGTGGAATATCCAAACGGACACTCTGGTGGCAATATTTGGAGGTGTGGAAGGGCACAGAGATGAAGTTCTGAGTGCTGTAAGTTGAAAGCTGCAGGGCAGTGACCTTCAGGTTTACATAGCTGTGAACAATCCCCATGGAACTCTTTCCTTATAAGAAAACATGTTTGTTTCAGATAGCCTGCCAGGCTGTCATTTCACTTATGTTTGATGTACGAGATTTTAACCTTAAAGTGGAAGGAATAAAGTAAATCAAGGTTTGTTTTTGTTTTTTTTAAATTACCTGCACTTTATCTATACCAAAGCCTAGATTCTCATGAAAGAATGCTATGAACTTGTTCCTCTCCTTTTAATCTAAAATCACCAAGTTAATGTTTGTTTTGCTGGTTCTCAGTTATTAAAGGAAAAAAAATAAACTAGTTGGTCATTAAGAAACACTTTGATCTTTTCTTTGAAGTCAAATAGTTAATCACTTTTAGGAAATATTGTGGTCACACTGAGTTTCAGCTCTTTGGGTGGCATATTATTATACAAGACTATTGATTATTTTTAACGATAATCAGATATTTATATTGATGTAGTATAGTCCATTAATCTGTTACGTATGATACAAATGTTTTTAATCAGGTTTCAG
>NW_007731357.1:16194-24294 GCF_000696425.1 Galeopterus variegatus | reverse complement strand
TGATGTAGTATAGTCCATTAATCTGTTACGTATGATACAAATGTTTTTAATCAGGTTTCAGATTTTTACATTATCTTAGCTTTACTTATGTTCCATGTATGTAGCTCACTTGGTTTCTTCAGTAATTTTACACCTCTTCAATTCTTTTTAATTAAACTATGCAAAGAGTTATCATATTTTGAAGCATGTAGTGTTTTAATTGGCAGTACTAAAATATTCCTATAGTTGAGGTTTGTATGCCTTTGTGAAAATCATACCTACCTTAGAAGAGACCCTGTCAACTTGGATTTTCTAAAAGTTGGAGTAGCATTCTGCATCTGGCTTCATGTGTACCCTCCTTTATTAAGAACTCTGAATTAGAGCTGCTGACTAAGGATGTCTTGTTGCTATTGACAGTGAGGTAATTAGAAGTAGCAACAACCAGACTTGTTCAATAAACACCAAACCTAAAGCTGTTAGGGTCTTATAAGTGTGCATAATTAATTCAAAGGTTGGATTAACACAAAATACCAAGGTTAGTAAGGAAAATATTCTCCTTCAATAGAACTCTTTGTTGTCATTTCTTAAAATGAGAGCAGTGTATATATATCTCTTCTCTGAAATATAGGAGCTCACTGCTTTAAGGATAGATGCGTGAGATTTTCATGAACTCGTTATGTGCCTTGTACTAAATTAAATAGTGTCTCTGGGCCTCAGTGTCTACTTATGAAATAAAGTTGGTACAGTAGGTGATCTATCAGGTGCCTATTAATTAGTAAAAAGCAAATGAAAAAGTTAAAATCTGTTATTCCCATTAGACTTTTTTTTTTTTTACTCATTTAAAAAGTAAACTGAAAAACCAATGTAACTGAAACATTTTGACTTAGGATAAAGTAAAATTTTAGCTGTTTATAAGGACTCATGTAATTTCACATATAGATTCATAGCTTGGTCAGGGTTGGACAAGAAAAGTAATACAAATACATTCAGCTTTTTGTGTCATAGAATAATTATTTTACCTCAGCATTCGATTTACCTTCAAAACCAAGCAAAATAAATATTTAAGTATGATTGAATAGATAAAACTAAATTCAAGTAATTTATTTTCCTACCTTTTTCCTTATACAAGCTTATATACTCTGGTAGTGAAAGACCAATCAAAACTTTAAATCTTGACAGTGATAAACTGAGATTTATGGCCTAGATAGATTAAACCCAAAATGTAGTTACTATTGTGGTTTGAAATAAATTTTCACTATATTGTATATCAGGTGAAAATTGGATAAATATAATTTGGGACTGTAATTTATATACTTAAACTTTTCTGTTTTACATACAGGATTATGATCTTTTGGGTGAAAAAATAATGTCCTGTGGTATGGATCACTCTCTTAAACTTTGGAGGATCAATTCAAAGAGAATGATGAATGCAATTAAGGAATCTTACGATTATAACCCAAATAAAACTAACAGGTAACAGTTGTAGTATATAAAACAATTTGCTATATCATGTTGAGTTAAGATGTATTTTACTTTTTCCAAAATTCTTATAAATACCCAACATAGAGCTTAGAAGCCCCTCTTTAGTAACATTAGGGTATATTTACATACCGTAAAATTCATCCCTTTTAAATGGAAGCCATGTATGTATGTATGTATACATTAACTTTAAAATGAGCTTTAAATTGTTTGTTTTCCTTAAATGCCTTTATCGATGTAAACAGAGCATGTTAGAGATTCCAGGGGAGAGCAGACTATTGCTGGTACGTTGGTTTTAATTCAAAAAAGAAGAAACTATGATGCCAGTGGCTTGGATTGACAGCTGCTTGGGTGAAGAAAAAAAGAAAAGTCTCCCTGATGATGCCACTCTGGCCTGGTGACCTTGTCCCAATTGCAGACTTATGGGAGAGCAGAGCTATCAAAACAGAATGGAAGCCTTTTATTTTTAATAATGTTTGTGGCTCAGTTTCCAAAATCTCCTTTAAATTGTGTTTTCTTCTTAATTTAGTGGTATATTTCACTTATTTTTATTTAGGTATGTATGTGCTTGGCCTTCTAAGTTATAAAATCCAAATTACTTACACTTGTGGAATAGAGTAAAGGACACTTTAGAATAATGTTAAAGTAACACTTAACAGTGTAAATTCTAATTCAAGATAGTAATCTATAATTTTTAAAAATGGGATTGTTAGCTCTAATTCATGTGATATGCTTTCCTTTAAATGATGTTAACTGTTAAATGTAGAAAATTCAAACACAGGAGTCTTGCTTCATGGTACTATGAGGTGGGGACTTCTGTAGTTTTCTTAGTGTATTTTTGAAATGCCTCAATTCTTAATGCAGTACTCTCTTTTTAGGATCTTATCAGGCTGTCATTAACACTTTCACTATTAACATCATATGTGTGCATATGTTAACTTTGTTCATAATTTGTTTTATCAAAGCGCTAGAGTATTTTCTTATTATCAGCCATATTATTAATAGATGGTTAGTTAAATTTGTAAGCATCAGCAAATGTTTCAATGCAGTAATATTGACTAGACTTCAGTGGCCTCTAAGAATTAGTAGAGCTTTCAGATTTGTACTTTAAAACACCAGGGACTAGTACAATGTTAAATTTGTATTTTTAAATTACTTTTCCAGATCTCTGGAATAAGTACAAATGATATTTACAGCTGACAGAAAATAACATTGAGTTATTCTGGTCTTCTCCTTGAGAGAGGTTTAGCCATAAGATTATAATATGTACTTGGCTAAAAAGCAATTAACATGATTGTAGCAGAGTTAAGAATTTATATCAGATCATTAATAATATTTTAATGTTTTAACAAACAAAAGATCCCAGGATTTGAATTGGAAGGATTTTTTGAGATGATGCAGCCAAACATGCTTTTTACCATGAAGGAAAAGGCAGAGAGAGGACATGTGGATTGCCTGAGACACCTAATTCATGGCATATCATACTTCTGTAGTTTACTTCAGTATGAAAACTGAATCACTTACTAGATTAGAAATGTTAGGTGTACTGTACTATTAATTAACTAACTCCAGAGTTGGTAGCAGCTTGTCTTGTTTATTGTCTTCCGGCAAATTTCTTTAAGAAAGAAAATGGTGCCACATTTTAGTTTCCTAAATACAGAAATTATTTGGAAGAGTCCTAACTGATAAATGTCAAATTCCTGCAAGGTACCATTTTCAGAAATTCTTGCTCAAGGCAGGACTCTCTACTAAACTTATCTTTAGCAGACTTTGAAATGATGTTTCTAGAAAGATGACTATCTTTAGAAATATTTTAGATATGTTGACTTTGATAGAACATTCATGCTTAGTTTTAAAGGATTGAGTAGGTAGCTTAGTATATTTTCTATGAGAAACTTTCATTCCTGCAATCAGATCTCTTATTTTATCATTGGTTAGGATAGCCAAAATTGAAGTGATTAATTTTGGGCTATATATAGTAAAAGGCAAGAAGATGCAATTTTTGTAAATGAAATATCATAGGACAAAAATAAAATTGAATATGAAAGCTGATAATGGGGGAAAATTTTTTTTAAAAATGGAATGAGACTTCAGCTCTCAATAGGCAGATAAAGTGTTCAGTTATCTACATACATGGGAATTGATGGTCATATATTTGCTTTTCAAAGTTTTATAAATCCAAAAATGAAAAACAGTGTGATTCTACTATACTTTTTTCTTTTAACTTTTTAAATTTCCATTCTTCCTTCAGGCCATTTATTTCTCAGAAAATCCACTTTCCTGACTTTTCTACCAGAGACATACATAGGAATTATGTCGATTGTGTGCGATGGTTAGGCGATTTGATACTTTCCAAGGTATGGTAACTGCAGTTAAGCTGTACTTCCATTGTTTGTGTGTGCGTATAGGAAGTTTGCAGCGAGCACAGTTGTTTAAGTAGTTTGTTAAATTGAATGGCAGATGGGAAATTGCCTTTTTTGTATGTCGTATTTTGATAGATTTGGAAACTTGTTTTAGGGATAAACATGCCAGTGAATTATAATTCCTTGTGCTCTAGTATGATGAAAAGTGTAGCCAATTTAAGGTGATACTGTTCTCTGATATTCAGTGTTGTTGCAAAATAACCAATAACTAAAGCCAATAGCTTTTTGTTTTGTTATGTTTTTTTGGTATGGTTGTGTCTGTTTCAATGAAATTTTATTAATAAAAATATGGCCTGGAGTTGGCTCACAGGCTATAGTTTGTCAGCCCTTGTTCTGGAGTGTTGATGGATTTATTTGTGCGTGCGTGCGTGTGTGTGTGTGTGTGTGTGTGTGTGTGTGTGTGTAGCTGATAATTTAGAGAAGTTATTGGTGCTGTTATCTAAATATTTAGGATTGTCAAATTTGGAGAAATTGCTAAGTTTCTTGATATGGATTTCAGGGCACTTCATATTTTCTTGGGCAGAGCCTGATTTATTTTTTTTCTTGGCCTTATGAGTATAGTTTTACTGATTTTTTTCCCCCTTAAACTTTTGATCTTGAAATGATTAGGTTCAGTTTCGAAGATGTCCAGAGAGGCCCATATGACCTTCACCCAATTTCCCCCAATGATTACATCTTACATAACTATAATACAATATCAAATCCAGGGAAATTGACATTGGTACAATGTGTGTGTATAGTTTGATGTCATTTTATCACGTGAATTTTGTCATTTCAAGAATGTTACAGTTTTGGACCTTTTAAGACTGGTTTTTTCCACTCAGTATAATGCCCTTGAGATCCATCCAAGTTGTTGCCTGTATCAGTAGTTCTTTTTTTTTTTTTTTTAATTGCTAAGTAGAAAATACTTTCATAGTCTGGATGTACCACAGTTTATTTTACCATATATTGCAGGTTGTTTTGGTTGTTTCCAGTTTTGGGCTCTTATAAATAAAGCTGCTGATGAACAGTTGTGTACAGGTTTTTGTGTGGACTTAAGTTTTCATTTCTCTGGGATAAATGCCTAGGAGGGCAATTGCTGGGTCATGGTTAAGTTGTTTAGTTTTTTAAGAAACTGCCAAACTATTTTCCAGAGTGGCCGTGCCATTTTACATTCCCACCAGCAATGTATGAGAGATCCAGTGTCTCCGAATCTTCGCCGGCATTTGGTATTGTCATTATTTTTTATTTTAGCTGTTCTGATAGGTGTGTAGTGATATCTCATCGTGGTCTCAATTTGCATTTCCCTGATGGTTAGTGATGTTGAACATCTTTTTCATGTGCTTATTTATCATTCATTATATCCTTTTTAGTGATGTCTCTTCATATCTTTTTCTCATTTTCTAATTGGATTTTTTTTTTAACTGTTGAGTTTTGAGAGTTCTTAGTATATTCTAAATATTAATCCTATGCCAGATATGTAATTTGAAACTATTTTCTTCTAGTCTGTAGCTTGTCTCTTCACCCTCTTAACAGGTCTTTTGCAGAGCAAATGTTTTTAATTTTTATGAAGTTCAATTTATTGATGTTTAAAAAATTATTTAATGGGTCATGCTTTTGATGTGTCTAAGAACTCTTCAAGCCCTAGACCTTGAAGATTTTCTCTTGTGTTTTCTTGTAAAAGTTTTATACTGCTACGTTTTACATTAAATGTATGATCCATGTTGAGTTAACTTTTGTGTAAGGTATGAGGTTTAGTTTGAAGTTCATTTTTTTCTGTATAGATATCCAATTGCTCCAGCACCATTTGTTGAAAAATCCATTGGGTTGCTTTTGCACTTTTGTCAAAAATTGTTTGGTATACTTATGTGGGGCTGTTGCTGGTTTTTCTGTTCTGTTCCATTGGTCGTGTCTGTCTCTTCACCTACTACATACATGGTCTTCATTATTGTAGCTCTGTAATAAGTCTTGGAATCAGATAGATTGATTTTGCCCACTTTATTCTTCTTCAAAATTATTTTTAGCTATTCTAGTTCCTTTGTCTTTCTGTATAAATTTTAGAGTTATCTGGTCTGTATTTACAAAAAGTCTTCTGGAATGTTGTTTACGGAGGGAGATTTTGATTGGAATTGTGTTAAACCTATTTATAATTTTGAGGAGAATTAATATCTTTATGCTGAGTCTTCTAATCCAGGAACATGGTATGTCTCTCCATTTATTTGGTTTTTCTTTGCTTTTTATCATCAGCAATTTATAGTTTTTAGCATACAAGTTCTGTTTGTGCTTTGTTAGATTTACACCTAGGTATTACGATTATAAATGGTATTGTATTTTTAATTTCCGTTTCCATTTGCTAGTATATAGAAATACAATTGATATTTACATATTGATCTTGAATCCTGTGACCTAGCTAAACTGCTTATTCCAAGAGGGTTTTGTGTGTGTGTGTACACTACTTGGGATTTTCTTTGTAGACTAATCATGTCATCTGCATATAGGAACAATTTTATTTCTTCCCTTCTGATCAGTATGGCTTTCATTTCCTTTTCTTGCTTTATTGCGCTGGTGAACTTTCAGTCCTATGTTGAATAACAGTGTTAAGAGCAGACATTTTTGACTTGTTATTCAGTTTTTCATAATTTTATAGCTGTATGTTTTTTGTAGGTAATCTCTCTCAAGTTGAGAAAGTTGAGAACTGTCTCCTCTTCCTAAATTTTTGAGTTTTTTCATGAATGGGTGGTGTTTTGTTGAATGCTTTTCTCTTCATCAGTTGATATGATCACATGGTTTTCTTCTTTAGCCTATTAATATGGTGGATTATATTGATTGGTTTTTGAATATTGATCCCTCAGTCAATATTCCCTTGATCACCAAGGTTTTGAAGCCTGTATCCCTGGAATAAACCCTACTTGGTTATGCTGTATTATTTTTATATGTTGCCAAATTCTGTTTGCTAATATTTTAAGGATTTTTGTGTCTATATTCATGAGATCCGATATTGGTCTGAGGCTTTCTTTTTTGTACTGTTTTTGTGTGGTTTGGTGTCAGTAATACTGGCTTCTTAAAATGAGTTGGCAAGTGTTCTGTCTCCTGTTTTCTGGAAGGGATTGTATAGAATTGATGTTAATTTATCGATCCGATATTGGTCTGAGGCTTTCTTTTTTGTACTGTTTTTGTGTGGTTTGGTGTCAGTAATACTGGCTTCTTAAAATGAATTGGCAAGTGTTCTGTCTCCTGTTTTCTGGAAGGGATTGTATAGAATTGATGTTAATTTATCTGCAAATGTTTGGAAGAATTTTCCAGTTAAACTACCTTGGCCAAGAAATTTTTGAAGGGGGTTTTTAAAATTATGAATTCAGTTTTGTGACTACAAATTCACTACTTTATATTGTGTGAGTTGTGGTAGTTTGTGCTGTTTGAGGAACTGGATGACTCCATCTAAGGTGAAATTTATGGGTACATAGTTTGTAGTATTCCTTTATTATTCTTTTTGGTTTTGGGGGGGTGGGGGGCAGCTGGCCATTATGGCGATCTGAACCCATGACCTTGGTGTTGTAAGGCTGCGCCCTAACCAACTGAGCTAACCAGCCAGTGCCTTATTTTCCTTTTGATATCTACTCTCTCTGTTTCATTCTTGAAATTGGTAGTTATGTCTTTTTTTGGTCAGTCTTGCTAGAGGTTTGTCAATTTTGTTTACCTTTTCAAAGAATCAAAGAACTTTTTTGTTTCATTGCTTTTTCTAAGTCTTATTGCTGTCTCATCTTTTGTTTGCTTCTTGTTTATTTTGCTCAACTTTTAAAGTTTCTTGAGGTGAGGGTGAGTTCAATTCTTTTAAATTTTTTGAAAATTCGTTTTATGGCTCTATTTTAAATATGTCCCGTGGGAGCTTGGAAAGAATATGTACTGTGCTGTTGGATGGAGTGTTCTATAAATATCAATTAGACACTTGGTTGATGATGATGTTGAATTCTCCTGTATCCTCATTGATTATTGAGAGACCAATATTCAAATTTCTAGCTGTAATTGTGAATTTTTCTCTTTCGCCTTTCAGTCCTGTCACGTTTTGCAACTCTGTTGTTTGATGCATACACATTTTGTATTGCTATATCTTCGTGGCTTGACCCATTTATCATTATTTTTCCAATGTTTTAATCTGCTTATATCATTATATTTGAGTAAGTTTCTTGTAGATGACAAACAATTGAGCCATATTTTTTTTTTTTTTTTTTTTTTTTTTTTT
>NW_007731357.1:0-15194 GCF_000696425.1 Galeopterus variegatus | reverse complement strand
CCCCCGCGCCTCGCTCAGCCAGTGAGCGGGAACCGGTCTGTATGTGGGATCCGAACCCTCGGCGGGAGCGCCTCCGCACTTCCCAAGCGGCGCACTAGCGCAGTGCGCCACCGGGCCGGCCCGAGCCATATATTTTTTTAATCCACTCTGCCAGTCTTAGTTGGTGTATGTAGACCATTTATATTTTATTCTTAACATCAGTAATTACATTAAGTATGCCATTTTATTTATTTATTCATTTCTGTCTGGGTTTTTCCCTCCTAAATTCCTGTAGGTTATGTGAACCATTTTTTTAGAATTTTATTTTTGTCTATAGTATTTTTGAATGCATTTCTTTGCGTAGCTTTTCTGTGGTTGCTTTAAATGTTACATTATACAAGGGGTCTTCAAAAAGTTGGTGGAAAGATCTGTATTATCTTAATTGTAATTTTCCACAAACTTTTTGAAACACCCTCATATTATATACTTAATTTGTCACAGTCTGATGTGTATTGACATTTTACCAATTCAGGTGAAGTATAGAACCTTACTTTCCTTTACATCACTTTGTCCTTCTCCATTTGTAATATAATTGTCTTAAATATTTACTTTATATTTCAGAACCACATGAGATAGTGTTGAAATTTTTGCTTCAACCATCAAACATAATTTAGAAAACTAAAGAGGATAAGGAGAGTATTGTATTTACCAAATTTGCTCTTTCCATTCTTCCTTACTGGTAATTCCAAGATTCCTTCTTAAATCATTTCTTATTTAGAAAACTTCCTGTAGCTATTCTTTTAGGGTAGGTGTGCTGGTGACAAATTCTTAGTTTTTCTTCATCTGAGAATGGCTCACTTCCTCATTCTTGAAGAATAGAGGATTCTGGTTTCCCAGTTGTTTTCTTGTAACACTTGAAAAATGTTGTGCCTTCTCTCTTGCCTCCATAGTTTCTGTTGAGAAATCTGCTGTCATTGAAATTGTTTTTCCCCTATCAGTAAGGTGTTCTTTCTGTCCTACTGCTTTTTTCCCCCCCACCTTTAGTTTTCAGATTGAGTGTGAGTATATTTTAGTTTGAAGTTTGAATAATGTGAATTGAAGGGGATTTCATTGGGTTTATCTTATTTGGGGTTCACTGACCCATCTTGAATCTGTGGTAGTTTTATGTTTGGGGGACATTTTTGGCTCAATTTGGGAACTTTTTAGTCATTATTCAAGTTTTTTTCAGCCCTGCTCTCTTCCCTCATTTTGGGACTCTGATCATATGAATGTTAGATCTCTCGTTTGGTCTCTGAGACTATGTCTTTTTTTTTTTTTTTTTTTTAATCTGCTTTCTCTTTTGTTCATGTTGGGTAATTTCTATTGTCCTATCATTAAGTTTATTGACTCTTTTCTCTCTGCTGTTGAGCACACTGATTTGAGTTTTTAATTTTGATAGTATTTTTCAGTTCTAAAATTTCCATTTGATTCTTCATATCTTTTATTTCTTTGCAGGAATTTGTTTTTGTTTGTACCATTGAAGCATTTTTAGAATTGCTGCTTTAAAATCCTTGTCAGATAGTTGTGACATCTATGTTATCTTAGTGTTGGAATCGATGGATTGTTTTCTTAAAGTTGAGATTTTTCTGATTCTTGGTATGATGAGTGATTTTTTGATTGAAACCTGGATATCTTGGGTATTATGAGACTCTGGATCTCATTTAGATCTTCTTTTAAGCAGGTTTCCTTGGATACCTTTTTTGCTGGGAAGGGGAGCACTGCTTTGTGGTTGCCATGTGGAGGTGTAAGTCCAGATTCCCACTCAGTGGACTTGGTGATGGTGTCTCATTATCGCTGGGTGGGGTGAGAATTCAGGCTTTCCACTAGGCCTCAGATGATAGCACTGTAGCTGGGTTGGGCTGGGATGCCTCATAACTGCTGCCCTAGTGGTCTCCACTGACACTGTGGGTGGTTGGTGTTGGCCTTCACCACCAAGTGGTTGTGAACGTCTGGACTCTACTAGGCCTTCTCTGTTCCATCCCAGAGAGGAGGAGGAGGGTCACCCCATTATATTACCACAGGGGGGATGGGGGAATCAGGGGTTTGCACTTGAGGTGCTTCAAGTGGAGATACATTCCACAGGTTTTTCTGTGGTGTTTGGCTGAGTAGACTATTTGTTACCTGAAAATTTTCTGTCTTGTTAGGCTGCCACTTTCTTAGTCTTTTGCTAAGTGGAGATAGATCCACAGATTTGTCTGTGGTGTCTGGCTGAGTAGCGTATTCGTTGTCTGAAAATTTTCTATCTTGTTAGGCTGCCACTTTCTTGGTCCTTGGCTAGAGAAAGCATACGTTCGTTGAAGCTTTTTCGTCTTCACCCATTAGCATTTCTGAGTTGCTGCTGCCTTCTCTAGCATAAAGCAAATGAAAACCCAAGGAACTCAACACTGTATCATTTATGTTCCGGGATTCCTAACTCATCTGCCTTTTCTCTACCTTTCAGAGTCTTATGTTTGCTTTATACCAGGGTACTTCAGAAAGCTCATGGAAAAGTAGAATTAAAAGATAGTACAAGTCTTTCCATGAACTTTTCGAAGTACCCTCATATATGATATACTTCTAAGCTATATTTAGTGGGACAAATAGGGAAAAGTACTTCTACTCCATTGTTTTGGTAGCAAAAGTAAAAAGCCAACAGCTTTTAAATTTCTGCTCTTAGAACTTAATGAGACCACAGGAAAGGATTTCTAAATCTTAGGTGGGATGTTGAACCAAACTATATTGGTGGTCTCAAATCAGGCTCTGCATCAGAGTCACTGGAAGAACATGGTAAAAATAGGTTCCTAGACCTCACCCCCAGAGATTTTAAATCTGACATAAGGAACTGGGGATTTGTAATTTTAAAAAGTTCTCTAGATGATTTTGAAGTGCAGCCATCCATCCATTAACTCTGGCAAATTCTTTTTACCTCCCTATGCTTTAGTTTTCTATGAGGAGTCTCTAACAATTAAGAATCCTTGCCAGTGCAGTTAGTAAGAAGCACTTGAAGAGCTATTTTACAGTTCTTCTCTTTCACCTTCCCTCTTTGAGATTCTGATTCAGTAGAGTTGGGGCCAGGATGAGTCTTTTGAGAAAACTCCACAGGCTATCGATTCATTTGAGCACTTAGTAAAGAGTTATCAAACTAGGTGATCTTTAAGGTACTTTACAGTTAAGAACTTGTATAACAGATCATATAGTGCTTCGATTTCAAAAGTCTGAAAAAGGTTGAGAAGAAAAAGAATGTGTTATCATCTTCCTAATCTTTCAGTGGCCCTGCTGTTAAACTGTTTAAATGCTGGTGAACCCCATAGAGCTAGCACCTGTGACTGTATTGGCTGTCCTGTAAAACTATAGGGGGCACTGTTCACCTACACCAGGGTTTCTCAATCATGGTGCTATTGAGGTTGGGCCAGATTATTCTTGTTTATAGGGGGCTGTCCTGTGCATCATAAGACGTTTAGCAGCATCTCTGGTCTCTACCCACTCGCAGCCAAGGCACATTGCCAAATGTCCCTTAGCAAACCACTGACCTAAACAGTAACATGAATAGTGTCCACAGTTTTGCAATTTTTCTTCCATTGTATTCTTTACCACTTACTGCTTAAGTTGAAGTGTGTGCACAAAGATTTGATGTTATAGGATATGGAAAGTGTAACTTTGTGGCCTATTTTGATCCCATTCCCATATCAGTGTCTTCATGTTAAACCATTGCTGTTATTGCACTATTTATTACCTGAGCTCTAAGGCCCGTTTTATGAGTTCATCAACTTTCCTAAGACATCTATTAAGCACGTACTATGTAGCATAGACGCTGTGGATGAACGATTAAATAGTTAACAAAGTAAAGGGAACCATCTGTTTTTAGAAGTGGAATGGGAAATTGAATGCGGAAAGATGAAACTAGTGAAGTAAGCAAGGGCCAGACTATGAAGAGTCCTATGTATAAATACTATGTGTTTTGCTATAACACTTCAAGTCTCTAGGTGCTCAAGTATCTAATGCTGCACTTGGTTTAATTTGGAAGAGAAATTGTGACTTCCAAAATAAATATTTTGGACAGTGTAAATCTTTTATATTGTTTAATTCTGTTGATAATCAGATTTCTTATCTTCAAGTGTGGACATTGACACTGTAAATATAAATGAATGTACATCACTGTACTTAGTAGATGGATTAACCAGATTCTAAGAGCTGTCAGTTCTAAAATGATAGTAGTGAAAAAGTCTTGTTTTTAATTTTTTAAATTCAGTTTTACAATTAACATTTCTTTTTCTCATTTCTCTTTTTTAGTCTTGTGAAAATGCCATTGTGTGCTGGAAACCTGGCAAAATGGAAGATGACATAGATAAAATCAAACCCAGTGAGTCTAATGTGACTATTCTTGGCCGATTTGATTACAGCCAATGTGACATTTGGTACATGAGGTTTTCTATGGATTTCTGGCAAAAGGTAGCATCATATTTTTACATTTTGAAATTATTTGACTTATGAAAGACCATTGCAATTCCAGCTTTTTCTGAAAGTTGTTTCTTTGGTTTTTTTCCCTCTAAGAATCTACCCTGGTGTTTTATATTGATTACTTTGCCCTTTGATGTTGTTCACTCTCTCTTTGTGGGTCTGCACATCATCTGTAGTGCTTATGATAAAGGCAATTGTCAGTTATCAGTGATGGAAGTTAGGTGTAACACCTGTTACTAATATTTAATGTTCTAGTGATTAGAGTGTTAATCTTATGTAGGTTTTTCCTTGAATAACTTAGAGAAAAGTCAAGGTGGAAGACAGAGACAAAATACTAGTTATCAAAGAACTCTGTTAGGATTTTGTGGTAACAAATTGCCTGGATATTTATTTCACAAGAAAGTTTTGGAAGGGCTTTCCACAGCTTTTGCTATAATTCTTTAAGGCAGAAGAAAGAGTACCATGCTAACAATATAAATTATAAAGCCCTTTATAAATTTGCAAAATGCCTTCTTATTTACTTAAGTATTTAGTTTGAAGTATTAATTGCTCTTGTTCCTGTTTACAAATCAGGAATATAACATCCAAAGAAATAGTCAAGAGTAGAGTCAAGAGGCTGGAGCTGAGGTTTCACTGAAATAAGAAAGATGTGTTAGGATTGCTTGAATGCTTTAGAGCCTGGTGCTTTTATTAATTTGATATTTTTTTAAATGTTTATACAGATGCTTGCATTGGGCAATCAGGTTGGCAAACTTTATGTTTGGGATTTAGAAGTAGAAGATCCTCATAAAGCCAAGTAAGTATTTAGAAACTTCTATTCAAAATTTCTGCCTTTTTCTACAAAATTTTATGCCAGTATAGAGGAAATAATTGATATTTGCAGGGCCATCCTTAAATAATTTTTAACATTTACTAGTCTCAGAGTTAAAGTATTGCTTTTTTATTTCAATAATTGTTTTTAATGAGTACCTTGGTGACAAGTTTTTTTTTTTTTTTTTTTTAAATTATGTGGTGCCTCTTGTATTTAAGATATACCCAAATTTTGTGAAATTTGAAACAGCTCTTAGTGACGTATATTCTAGTTTTAAGTGCTTTTTATATTGGGATATCTGTTTATTTTCCAATTCACTGTTTTAAGGTAGGTACTGACAACATTATGTATGGTATTTAACCCATTGTCATGTTTTTTCCCTAGATGTACAACACTGACTCATCATAAATGTGGTGCTGCTATTCGACAAACCAGTTTTAGCAGGGATAGCAGCATTCTTATAGCTGTTTGTGATGATGCCAGTATTTGGCGCTGGGATCGACTTCGATAAAATACTTTGTCCTAATCAAAATTAGACTTGTTGTCTGTGTAAAATAGAATTAATGTATCTTGCTAGTAAGGGCACATAGAGCATTTAGAGTTGTCTTTCAGCTTTCAATCAGGCTGAGCTGAATGTAGTGATGTTTACATTGTTTACATTCTTTGTACTGTCTTCCTGCTCAGACTCTACTGCTTTTAATAAAAATTTATTTTTGTAAAGCTGTGTGTTATTTTAGTTATTTTCATGGTGATGGAAAAAATTGAAAGTAATAATAAAATCATGCCATATCTTTTTGTAATGATCATTTTTGTAGTTCTCCTAACTGCAGAAAGCTGTATAATGTAGAGATTAAGTGTAGGCTCTAGAATTAAACTGAATTTAGATCACAGCTCTGCCACTAACTGTGTAACCTTGGATAAGTAACTTAATATCTCTGTGCCTCAGTTTCCTCATGTGTAAAACAGGGATAATAATACTACCTCAGCATTATTTGTGGGGTTTTTTTGGTTTTTTTGGCAGCTGGCCAGTGTACAGTGTTATTTGTGAGAATCAAATGGTTTAATATATGTGAGGCAATTAGAACAGTATTTGACATATAATAAGCCCTAAATACAATCTAAATTGTGTATAATTGTTGGAGATTGTATTTCCTGTGGTTTCATATTTTTTCATGATTTCTTCTGTAATAGTTTCATAATAAGTAATTATGTTTAAAATTCTATTGAGTTAGAATATATAATGTTTTAGTAACTTTTCTTTACAGTTTTTGAAAAAAATATTGGCATAGATTTGCAACTAGGCCATTAATAACCTTAGTGGAAGTGTTATCATTAGAACAAAGGAGGAGAGGACATAGAAGCTTGAATTCAGTGGACTGAATAATGAAAGAAATGGGGAGTATGACCATGTAGTGAGTTGTTGCCCCCTTTTCTAGAAGGATATTATTGGCTAAGAGAGAGAAATAGACTGAGGAGTCAGAGTTGAGAGTAGTTGGTCATTTTGTCTCAGACACAGGGTGCATTGCATTTATTTGTAGGCAGAAAATCCCAAAAGAGGACCAAAATCACATGTGGAGGGGTTAACCTGAAGCAGACGGAATGAAGAGAGCCTGAGTGACCATAAAGCTAAGGTAGGGGTAATGTGAGCCAGGATAAAATACAAAGCACTGGATTTTGTCAAGTTTTAAAAAAAGATTTATGAACCTTGTTTCTATAAATTACACATATTTATAAAGTTTGGTTTTTATATCTTAAACTTGTATGGTATTTGACACTCCATGCTTTTGAGCCTTCTCTGAAGCAAGGTTTACCTCCCTGAAAATAATATAATGCTGATCTCTCAGTAAACAGGGAAACTTTATCACCATTTACCATCTTGGTCCAATGGACCCTTCAGTTTTTTTATTAGAAATTGTAGTAGGAACTTAAGCAGGAAACGTTTGTAGCACATAAATTTTGATGCACAAGCTTCATAAAAGGTAAAGAATACTGTCACACCCATTTAGCAAAATGAGGTGGTCCAGGTTCTTGTTGAAAAATACTGCATGATGAAATCCTTCCATTTGCATGACCGATGGGGTAAGAATATCATGTTTCCTTTTGGTCCTTAGAAATATATTGTTCATGGGCCGGCCTGGTGGCGCACTGCTACAGTGCTCCGCTTGGGAGCGCGGTGGCGCTCCTGCCAAGGGTTCGGATCCCACATACAGACCGGTTCCCGCTCACTGGCTGAGCGAGGTGTGGGAGCAACACCGAGGGTTGCGATCCCGTTGCCGGTCCCGGTCCGGTACGGGCGCGACGCTGAGGGTTGCGATCCGTTGCTGGACACGAAAAAAGGAAAAAAAAAAAGAAATATATTGTTCATAACTTGATTCTTGAGTTTGAGAAAATTCTAGGTTATGGTCATATGAAGACTGAGGCTGAGATTTCTCTTACACTGTACGATCAGTTTTATCACTATCAGTGTCTAGAGTGGTGCTGTGTCTATCTCTGTTATCTCCTAATTTATCTAGTAATTTGAAAACATCTTCCTCTGTGAACTTTCTTCTCTTTCTCATGAATGGAAAATGAAAAATTATGAATTCTGGGCCGAGGCCGTGGTGCACTCGGGAGAGTGCGATGCTGGGAGTGCAGCAGCGCTCCCGCCGTGGGTTCGGATCCTATATAGGGATGGCCAGTGCACTCGCTGGCTGAGCGCGGTGCGGCCGGTCTCAAAAAGGACAAAAAAAAAAATAAAAGTAGACTACAAAGATGGTGTCTCCTCTCTTTTATACCTTCTTGAAAAATGATAAAATATTTTGGGCAGTGCAGTAAGAATGAAGAATGACAATTTGTTTCAGTATTACATCTTCTTTCTAGGTTATTTGTCATACTTTTGTTAATGTAGTTGGGAATAATTCATGAGTAATGATGCAGTCCTGGCTTGATGAAATTGCAAAATGTTTCCAGATATAAGGAAAATAAGATAATGTCCCATAAATATTTGGACCTTAAAGTGGTCAAAAGGGCCTGTGTGTTTTGTAAAATAGGATGCATTTTATTCTTTTGGAAAATTTCTCTTTCTCTGAAGAACTGCTAAGAAAATAAAAATCATGACATATCAGTCCTTATAAATAGAACTGCTCAAAAAAAGAAATTCAGAAACTTAAACTGGTGTCAGTGGATCCTGATGGAATATCAAAGGTTAATGCTAGTACAGATAATGAAAGGTCCAGGAAGAATTAATAGGCCAGTTGTCAGTCACATTCTTTATGCTGTGTTCTCTCATTTCTGTGAAATATTGAGGGAATAACATTTCTCTTCCTTACAGAAGCTATCTAGATGCCCCAGCCACCAGTTACCTCATCACCATACAAAAAGACAAGCTTTTCACTCAGGTGATTCCAAGGGTCTTACAAGCTCTAGCTCTTGTGTCAGGAACTGGGAACCAAGAATAAATACATATATTTCTTTTTTTATTTTAACTTTATTTTTAATTGATAAATAATTGTATATATTTATTGATACAATGTGATGTTTCAATACCTGTACATACATTGTGGAATGAGCAGATCAGGCTAATTAATATATCCATTATCTTGTTTGTGATCTTAGAGGAAAAGCCAACTTTTCAGCAGAGTATGATATAAGCTATAGGCTTGTCATATATGACCTTTATTGTGTTGAGGAAAATGCCTTCTTTACCTATTTTGTTGAGAGTTTTTATCATGAAAGGATGTTGAATTTTGTCAAATGCTGCTTCTGCATCTATCGCAATGATCATATGGTTTTCCTTCATCATGTTAACAGGGTGAATCACATTGATTTGTGCATGTTGAACCATTCTTGCATTCCAGAGGTAAATACCATTTGATCATGGTGAATGATCTTTTTAATGAGCTGTTGAATACAGTTTGCTAGTATTTTGTAGAGGATTTTTGCATCTATGTTAATCAGGGATATTTGTCTGTAGTTTTCTTTGTTGTAGTGTTCTTGTCTGGTTTTGGTATTAAGGTAATGCTGGTCTTGTAAAATTAGTTTGGAAGTATTCCTTCCACTTCAATTTTTTAAAAGTGTTTAGAAGTATTGCTTTTAGTTCTTCTTTAAATGTTTGGTAGAATTCAGCAGCAACAGCCATCTGATCCTGGTCTTTTCTTTGATGAGAGACTTTATTACTGATTCAATCTCCTTACTCGTATTGGTCTGTTCAGATTTTCTGTTTCTTTGTGATTCATGTCTTGGTAGGTTATATGTTTCTAGGAATTTACCCATTTATTTTAGGTTATCCAGTTTGTTGGCATACAAGGGTACTTTAAAAGGCTCATGGAAAAATATAATTGAAAAGTAATGCGAACCTTTCCATGAACTTTTTGAAGTACCCTCATATTATTGTTCATAGTAGTCTCTTACGATCCTTTGTGCTTCTGTGGTATCAGTTGTAATGCCTCTTCTGTCATTTCTGATTTTATTTATTTAAGCTTTCTCTCTCTTCTTAGTGTAGGTAAGGTTTTGTCAATTTTGTTTAGCTTTTCAAAAAAACAACTGTTTCATTGACTTTTTATTGTTTTTCTAGTCTCTATTTGATTTACTTCTGCTCTGATCTTTATTTTCTGCCTACTGCTAACTTTGAGTTTAGTTTGTTCTTTTTCTCATTTTTTAGGTGTAACATTAGGTTGTTTGAGATCTTTTTTTGATGCATGCATTTAATGCTATAAACTTCCCTCTTTTTTTCCTGTTTTTGCTGTGTCCCATAAGTTTTGGTGTGTTGTGTTTCCATTTTTTTTTTTGTCTCAGGATATCTTTTAATTTACTCTTTGACCCAATAATTGTTTGGTATATTTCTTATATAATGTTACAGATAGTCTTAGGAACGATAAAACCAGCTTTGATGAGTTGGCTGTTTATTATGTTTCCGAAAAGACAAAGCAGTTTTGTTTTTGTTTTTTTAATTGTATCCTTGAAAGTTACAAACATACAGAAGAGTGAAGAAAGTAATGAATTTACCAATAGCCAGGCTTCAACAGTTATCAATACATAGCCAATCTTGTTTTATCTATACATTCGTCCCAGATTATTTTGAAGCACATCTCAGACACGCCATTTTATCTGTAAAAATTAGTCTATATTTCTAAGAGATAAAGACTTCAAAAAATCAATACTATTCTCCCACTTTAGATAAATAATTTCTAAATCACATAATGCAGCTTGTATAGAAATATAAAGAAAAAAGTAAAAACCACCTTTAATTTTACTACCCAGAAATAGTTGCTTCTCCCACTTTAGATAAATAATTTCTAAATCACATAATGCAGCTTATATAGAAATATAAAGAAAAAAGTAAAAACCACCTTTAATTTTACTACCCAGAAATAGTTGCTTTTAGTGATGGGATATATTTTGTGTGCATAATTTTAAAGAATTGGGATTATACTGAATATGTTTATACACTGCATTTTCAGGTTGCTAATGATTCTTTGGATTATTTTGCTTGCATATCTTTCCATACATTTCCGTGAATATACAATTATCTATTTAATGCCTTGTTGGACATGTTTATTGCTTTGAATTTTTTGCTTTTGTAAATACTGTCTCGATTAACATCCTAGTACACAAATATTTGTGTACCTCTGGTTATTTTCTCAAGTTTACTTGTCAGAATTACTGTATATGTTAGTGCCTATTTCAGTTTTGTGTTTCCTTCCTATGTATATCTTTGTAGATCAGGAGTCAACAAACTTTTTCTGAAAAGAGCTAGATAGTAAATATTTTAGGCTTTGTGTCTCATACAGTCTCTGTCATAACTATTCAACTCTGCTGCTGTAGCATGAGAGCAGCTACAGACAACATGTAAATGACTGAGCATAGCTGTGTACCAGTAAAACTTTAATTATAAACACAGGCAGTGGGCCACATTTGGCCTACAAGCCATTGTTTGATAACCCCTTTGGTGGATACTAGTTATTAAAACAAACAACTCTTTAGGAAGCTCCTAAAGTTGCTGAAGACTTAGGTAAAACAAATAGTTAACAGTCAAAGATCACCAGCTAGACAATGAAACAAGCTCTTTGAGAGTTGAAATAAATAAGAGACCATCAAAGTCTTCAGATACTGAATTATTAGGTAAAGAAAATAAAACAACCACCTTATTTAAAATTGCAACTCTCCCTCCTCCCTGTATTCATTCTCACCTTTCTTATTCTCCATTTTAGTCATCACATACTATACTGAATAATTTACTTATTTGTTTTATTATATTGCTCTTCCCACTGTGATGTAGGCTATATGAGGACGGGTTTTTTGTTTTATTTTACTGGTATAATTCCAGCACATAGAACAGTGCCTTGTACATAACAGGGGCCTAATAACTTTGTTGAATGAAAGAAATAAGAAGTGCAGTCACAAAAATGAGCAAGACAGTAAGAGACTACAAAGACTGACCAGGTATACTTGAGAAACAAATAGAATTTTTAGAAATGAAAAATGTAATTGTTGAAGTAAACTCAATGAATGAGTTAGATAACAACTGATTAGACACTGCTGAATAGAAATTAGTGAATTGGATGAGATCCTAAGAAATTGCCTAGAATCAGAAAAATGGAGACTATGAAAGGTTAAGAAATATAGAGGTAAAAATGAAAAGTCTAACAATACATTTAATTAGGATCAAGAGGAGGGAAGATGAATGAAGCAAAGGCAGTATTTGAAGTAATCATCTTACTTGCTACCAGGACACCTAAGAACACCTGTGGACGTGTAAGAGCTAGAGAGATGTGTGTGGTGCTGGCATCCTCCTTACCCTCTCGTCTCCCCCCACTTCATTGCAGTCACAGCCACTGATGTGCCGTTCTGCATCAGTTTCTACCAAGCCCAGAACTCCATCTGATCTGTATCATTTCCTGAGGAAAAGCAGTTTCCACAGTGTAATTCCACCCGGACAAGGGGCCAATTGATGCCATATCCTTGTAGCTCTTTGTGGTGAGGCAAGGTGCTCACCAGGACAGCAGGTTCTTTAAAAGCCTTCTACACTACAATTTGAAGAACAATAAGATGTGGAAGTCCTGGAAGTTTTTGTTTTTTGGACACTGGGAACCAGAGATGGCATCCCTACACTATGGTCTATCCAGAGCCTGACACTTGATCTATACTTTGTCTTCCAGTCATTCTTCAAGAGTATTCCAGTGCTGTGATAACCCACAAATTCTCTATGGAGCCCATTTCCTTTCTGGATTATGACTGCACCTTGGATGGTGAGGGCGCTTTTGAAAGTGCACACCTAGCTCACCTGGATATCCAACCTAAAAGTGGACAAGACCCTGTTCAGCAGAGATGTTAAGCACTTCCACACTTTCAATGTCTCCATTCAGGCCAAGAGCATGCTCACTGCCCCCAAGGGAGCCAAAGTTAAGATGATACACATCAGCTTGGGTAAGGGACACAGGATTCTTATCTATGAACTTCAGAACGAAGTCTTCCTGGAGCCTCCTGTACTTCATGGACCTTACACTCAGCTCATTGTGGCTGGTTAACTCAATTGGTTGGAGTACAATGGTGTTAACACAAAGGTCTAGTGTTCAAATCCCCATACTGGACAGCAACCAAAAAAATAATTCAAGAGGAATAAAGGATGCTATTGGTCCTGTTTCTAGTCCTGACGTCAGGTTCAGCGGTATAATTTGCAGGCCCCTGTGCAAAATGAAAACGCAATCCCCCTGTTTAAAAAGCAGGAATAAAGAGGTTAAAGGAACTAAAATATAAAGCATTTTCCCTCATGATTTCTTCCTCAACTTACGGTGTTTTTAAATTTGCTATTTAATGCCATTCTAAGTAAAGTTAAAATTTTAAATTACTAGCACAAATTTTGCCGTTCTTCCTATTGTGTAGTGACAGTTTTAAATACAAACATAAGGGTATTTAACTTGTGGAATCATAGAAATTACACAATTGGTATTTTGTGGCTTGTACATGCGTGGGTATTTTGTTCTTAGCAGTTCAGTGTAAACACTGCACAAAAGTAACTCATTTGATTTCACACCACACATTCTATCATCACGGCATTTGACTTACTGATGTGTGAGGACAAAGGAAAAGGAACCACCAGTTGCCCCATCTATCCCTTTTCTTCTCTGTTGTCATCTTCAGTATAAGTGGTTGGTTAATACAAGGAAGTAACATAAGTAAGATTAGGGTTCCTTGGTTTGTGTTTCTTAAAATGCCACCAGTTGCCCCATCTATCCCTTTTCTTCTCTGTTGTCATCTTCAGTATAAGTGGTTAGTTAATACAAGGAAGTAACATAAGTAAGATTAGGGTTCCTTGGTTTGTGTTTCTTAAAATGCCATGTTGTCTTTCTGTGTTCAAACTAAGCACTTGTTCAAACTGAAAGCATGGTCTCTTAGGGCTGTCAGCATCCCTGCCTAATTAGTTGTAGATGTAACATAACACACTTACCTTGCACTCATTTTGAGCCTTGCTGAGTTCCACACATTGTGGGTCTGCTGGAATTCTGTGCTTACTGGGAATTGTGAATACTCTGTATTAATGGAGTGGCAAGGAACGGTCATATTGTACGTTTCTCCTCTACTCACACACATGCTGCCTTGTCTCATTGGACTTCACTTAAGAAACACAACTTCAAAGAAAAAATTATTAAAGCTTTCAAGATGGAAGCAGCACAGCACTGAACCAAGCCCAGGGCCTTTCTGAGCTTTATTCCCTGTACTGCTACACTGGTCACGTGCCATGAAGCCGACCTTGCCTGGGGCTGCCCTAAGGTCCTGTGCCTCCCTTTTCTAAGCTGTACCATTTGGCCATGACATCTCTGTTGATAGATTCTCATTTCTTTTCGAAACTACTTACAGGCTTGTTACCAGTTTCTTTCTGGCTCTATTTTGGTTTATTCGATTAGTTTACATAAAATGAATAGAACAATTCTCCACCCTTCCTCTACCAAGCCCAGAACTCCATCTGATCTGTATCATTTCCTGAGGAAAAGCAGTTTCCACAGTGTAATTCCACCCGGACAAGGGGCCAATTGATGCCATATCCTTGTAGCTCTTTGTGGTGAGGCAAGGTGCTCACCAGGACAGCAGGTTCTTTAAAAGCCTTCTACACTACAATTTGAAGAACAATAAGATGTGGAAGTCCTGGAAGTTTTTGTTTTTTGGACACTGGGAACCAGAGATGGCATCCCTACACTATGGTCTATCCAGAGCCTGACACTTGATCTATACTTTGTCTTCCAGTCATTCTTCAAGAGTATTCCAGTGCTGTGATAACCCACAAATTCTCTATGGAGCCCATTTCCTTTCTGGATTATGACTGCACCTTGGATGGTGAGGGCGCTTTTGAAAGTGCACACCTAGCTCACCTGGATATCCAACCTAAAAGTGGACAAGACCCTGTTCAGCAGAGATGTTAAGCACTTCCACACTTTCAATGTCTCCATTCAGGCCAAGAGCATGATTTTAAAGTAGGTTTTAAGTGAATGCCTGAGAAGGGCAGAGGCGTAGAGAACTGATGGTCACCTTGTCGAAGTGCTTAAAGCATTAAAATGCTCACATGAGGCAAAGGGCACAGGCTTTCTGCTTAATTGCATCTTCAGGCTTGGATAAGTTATCTAGGACAGTAATTTTTAAACTTTATATTTTAATGTAACCCAAATTAAGAAATAGACTATACATAATATCCAAATTGTACATACATACATATATAACTGAAACAAAAAGTTCCATCAAGGAATACACTTACCATGTATGATGCATTCTGAAATTTTCTATTACATATTTTTTGTAATGCTTTTTGTAACTCACTAAATTGATTTCACAACCTGCTAATGGATCAGTCTGAAACACACTGATCTAGGGGAAATGAGTCTAGATGACTTTTCCAAGGGAACTGAGAGCTGGACCCACAGTGTCAAAAATACAAGCATAAGTGTAAAAAAAAAAAAAA
>NW_007731356.1:86077-162030 GCF_000696425.1 Galeopterus variegatus | reverse complement strand
TGGGACACAATAACTAACTACATTGTATATTGACAAAATAAAAATAAAAAAAATAAATAAATAAAATTAAAAAAAATTGTAACAGCCACTTTGGAAGACAGTCAGACAGTTTATTACAAAACTAAACAAACTCTTACCATATCATCCTGCAATCGTGCTCCTTGGTATTTACCCAAATGAGTTGAAAATGTATGTCCACACAAAAACTTGTCCATGGATGTTTCTAGCAGCTTTATTCATAATTGCCAAAACTTGGAAGCAACCAAGACATCCTTAAGTAGATGAATGGATAAATAAAAGATGGTACAACCAGACAATGGAATATTATTCAACACTAAAAAGAAATGAGCTATCAAGCTATGAAAAGACATAACTGAAACTGACATGCAAGCATTACTGAATGAAAGAAGCCAATCTGAAAAGACTACATACTGTATTGATTCCAACTATATAACATTCTGGGAAAGGCAAATCTATGGAGACAGTAAAAAGGCCAGTGCTAGACAGGGATTGGAGGAAGGGAGGGATGAACAGGTAGAACACAGAGGAATTTTAGGGCTTTGAAACTACTCTGTATGATACTGTGATGGTGGATACATGTCATGTTGCGGTTTGAATGTCCACCCAAGCTCATGTTGGAGCTTAACCCCCACTGTAACAGTGCTAAGAGGGTGGGAAATCCAACTATGGTATTAGAAAGGTGGGGTCTTAAGAGGCGATTGGATTGTGAGGCTATACCCTCAGGAGTGGATTAATCCACTCACAGATTAATGGGTTAATGGTTTAGTGGGTTATCAGGAAGTAGATTGGTGGCTTTATAAGGGCAGCAAGTGAGCACATAAAAAGTGCTCTTGCTCAGCCCTTGCTATATGATACCCTGAGTCACTGTGGGACTCTGTAGAGAGTCCCCACCAAGAAGAAGGCCTTCACCAAACGTGCTCCCTAGACCTTGGGCTTCCCAGCCTCCAAAACTGTAAAAAATGAATTTTATTTTCTTATAAATAACCATGTTTCAGGTATTCTGTTACCAGCAATGAAAAACTGACTGGTATCTGGTATTATAAATTTGTTCAAACCCATAGAATGTACAACACCAAGAGTGAACCCTAATGTAAACTATGGACCTTGGGTGATTATGATGTGTCAATATAGGTTCATAGATTGTAGCAGATGCACCACTCTGGTGGTGGATGTTGATAATGAGGGAGGCTATGGATGTGTGGGGCAGGAAATTTATTGGGAATATCTGTACCTTGTGCTCAACTTTGCTGTGAGCCTAAAATTTCTGTAAAAAATAAAATCTATTAAAATATTAATAAATAAAAATAAAAAATGGAAGAACACCAGGATTGAGTTGGAATGGTGTCAGTAAGAGCAAGGGGGCAATGGAGGTACTGAGTTGATAAAAGAATATGGTGCTTGGGCCAGCCCGGTGGCGCACTGGAGAGTGCGCCGCTTGAGAGCGCAGTGGCACTCCCGCCAAGGGTTCGGATCCCATGTGGAGACCGGTTCCCGCTCACTGGCTGAGCGCGGTGCGGGCGCAACACCAAGGGTTGCGATCCCATTGCCGGTCAGTAAAAAAAGACAAAAAGGAAAAAAAAAAAAGAATATGGTGCTAGACACGTTGTTCAGCTCCACTGAGAACTGGAGCATAGAATAAGCATTCCTCTAAGTGGGTCAACAAGCTTAGAGCTCTTCTAGTGAGGCTTCCAAAGCCACATATAGTGTCTACCTGCTTCCTCTATGGATCTTGGTTATTGTCCTAGACTCCTCATCCACCATACATCTCATCCCTCAATTGTCATTCAGGAATGGCATAAAAAGGCTGATGACTCGACTAAATTGCAAGATGAAGAAAATGTTCTATTTTCAAAGGTCCTTTTCTGTTTTTGTTTTTGTTTTTTGTTTTTTTTCCATTTTGAAGTACGGAATCATTGCATCTATTGCACCCTAAGCAAGTATTTGCATAAAGAATGAATGAAAAGATAATGCAAGAGATACAGGCTTCTCATTCAAAATAAACTAATAAATTCATTTCCTTTCCTCCCAAAACCCTGTTAATTTCATAGTGTAAATACAAAAAGGAGTAACTCCATAACAGTGAAAGGAATAGGAAGGGAAGGTCATCAGACAACCAAATATTTCAACAAATTTTGGGAAGACAAGAAATAGAAGAAATCTATTGATAGATGAAACAGAATAGAGGAAGCATAGCCCAGAAGTAGCTGTGGTTGGAAAGAAAAAGATGCTGAAGTCCAGGTATGAATCAACCTCTCAATCAAAAACCAAAAAAGGCTGTGGGTCAAAATTCTATCCAACCACCCACCCTCATCTGAAACACCACCATTTCTTTTTTTTTAATTTTATTTTTTTTTATTTTCAATGGACACAAAATAATTGTACATATTTATGTGGTATATAGTTATATTTCAACACATGTATACAAAGTGTGATTATCAAATCAAGGTAGCTGGCATAACCACCATCACAAAAATTTATCATTTCTTTGTGATGAGTGCATTTGAGCTCCTCTCTTCTAGCCATTTGAAAACATAACAATAAATTTTGTGAATTATAGACAAGTAGCACTCCTATAGACCACTAGAATTTACTTTTCTTATCTAGTTATAATTTTGTTTCCATTAACCAACTTCAGTTTCTTGTACTTGAGAAATATACAGATGACTTATAAAGAAAAACAATATTTAGTTTGCCAGCTTTAAAAACAATGATTTAAGAAACTATTCTTATAAAATTATTTTCAGCTATAAGTTATCAGTTAAAAGTTTTGTATATATATTTTTTTTTCAGTAAGATAGCCCATTTTTACTATCTTTAAAGCACAATCATAACATTTTTTAATCTTGTCAAACTCTCAGACCTTTAAGAATATGCTGACTCTAGATTGACAAAAACAGATCTATACAATGAAGCATTTCCTGATGCTCAGATCCAGTGGTGAGCTTCGCACTTTGGGATGTCCCTCAGCATCTTGGTAACTTCTTTGGTGATTATTAAGTGGTAATGTGCACACTTGCCTTAGACCCCTTATGCAATCTCAAGCTCCTTCAGGGCAGGGATGTACCCTGATAACTCTTGCAGCACTTAGCACCAGAGCTTTGCATGTGATGAGTCTCTGAATCAAAATCTCTTTATCTGTATCAAAATTTTTCACAACTTCCAGGTGTATGGGGTAGGAGAAAAGGTATCCAATATGGTGGGCCAGCCTGTTTACTTCAGTTCTCAGAAACATGATAGGAAATAATAGCACCGAACCTTTCCTATTTTAAAGATCATAAAATGTTACCTCCAATGTAATGGATGGTCTGCCCCGTTTTGACAGTGGGTTGCTGGTAGTCAATGAAGTCCACTAAGTATTCACAATGTTGCTGTATTAAGCATCTTATTTATTCATTCAATTTTTTTACTACAGATCTGTGGCCATCCCCATTTCACTATGAAGAAACTAAGGCTGGGAAGGTTAACCAACTTTTACAGTGCAGGTCTTCTGATTCCAATCCCAAATCTTCTGATTCCAGGTAGAATGCTGTTCCTACAGCACAAAAACTTTCTTACAAGCAATCAATTAAGAAAGACAAAATAGAAAAAAGGAAGAAGTGAGAAAACAGGGTCATATGACCATTCCCCTTCCTCCTGTGCCTAACACAGGGTTTAATCTCTGTTGGACTTTCTTAATTGGGTTAAAGTGATAAACTCAAATTGTCCTTTTTTGTCTGCTAGAACCTCCCCCTACACGTGCCCAGACCTATCTGCCCTTGTGTGAGAAAAAGCTTCTAACTCCTTTGAACCCATGCAGTCTACTTCAGTAGCTGATATGACAGATTCAAAGTTACGGATGCTCCACAAAAATGATTTTTGGCAGTGAAAAAGATGCTCTAGATTTCCAAGGTGGCCCGAGAGTTGCACACAGTCTGTATTTGCAAATTGGAGTTTTGATATTCTGTAATGCTGCACCTCTCCATTGCTCCTCCCTCTAGCCACCAGGTTTCCTTGGTGGTACCTGATACACACCATGGGGGTAGAGGCAAACACCGACTGCCATCACGTGATCCCTGGACAAAGCTTTCTCCATGAAGGCTACATGGACTGGGTGTTGAGAGGGAAAGGATCTGTTAACCCACTGAGTCACCATGTTATGCGACAGCATCGTCTCTGTGTACTGAAAGATTTCCAAAAAGCATTTTCCATATAAGGGAGCTCCTACTCTGCAGTCAAATATCTCAGACATGTCTGCAGGACTCTGTATGTGCTTGATAATTATATCCAGATTAAAAGACCAGAGAGATGATAGTCAAATAACAATCTTTAATCAACATCCCACCCAAGGTTGTCTTTCTAGATATGACAGCTCAAGAAACCCCTTCCTCTACTTATGAAAGCAGAGGTGGAGAAGAGGGGAGAATATTTGAAAAATAACATAATATCCTATGCAGAATTCCCTATTATCTTTCCTGGGTCTTCACTGATCCATAAACAAGTCTACAGTAGTTTTAGGACAGCAGTAGCCTAGACTATTCCTATTTTTTATTAAAGCTATAATATTTGATATGAATTTTATCATATATAATTATAAGTATCCCTGAATGTTATATCTTTGAATATATACCTTAATAAATGCGACTATTAGTATTAATATAATTATACTTATTATACCATTATCATTTGCCTTGTACTTTTAATAAATGAAAGTGTTTGAATGGGAGTTTGGATAAGAAGACCATTTTTTTTTGTCCAAATTAAAGAATCCATGATTCTTTGAAGCAACACCATGACAAAAGCAAATGAAAAAATTGGTGACTAATACTCTAAAGAATATATATAATAAAACTAAAAAGTTCTGTAAAATAAACACCTTTAAACAAAGAAGCATGGGAAATATCTCAGCCTCCAGTATCTGAAATCTATGATAATTTGTAAATCATCCCTATGGAGAAAGATAAATGAGGTGCTAAAGATTAAGTGAACTTCGGAAAGATCCTTTTTTCTCATTTTTGAAATCAGGAGAGGAAGTTTATTTTTAAAAAATTCTGATCCATCAATTTAATGACACTAGTTAATTTTTTCTTTTTTTTTTGCCTCTATGTATATGTGCTGTCATCTAAAAATAAATCCAAGCCAAATGAGGCTTTAAAAATGAAGAAATTATAAATTAAATTGTTTTAATTTTTAAAAATTAAATTAACAAATCTTCCAAAGAAGTGCATCTGGACCTTCAAATTGAGTCAACAAACTGAGATATGTGTATAACATTTTAACAGAATTTGTACGGGAATTGGATTTACAGACTAATCTTTTTGTTGGAAATCAATCCAATTCCCAAGTGAGGTCCATCTTTTGTCTATGGTAAACACAATATCTTGGCTCTTAAAAACAGGACAGTTGTGTAAACTCCCAGGCATGTCAGAATCACCCATGTTTAGTTTTACAACCCCATTGATAGGATTAAATGAGTTTAAAGATTAAATGGCTTTAGTAGGATGAGTTTTGTACATTTGCAGAGTGTTTGTTGATAAACAAAACTAGATTCAAATAATATAAATTATGAGAAATAATATTCCTTATAAACACTAGGCAAATTTTAAAAACTTTTCTAGGGAGGCCAGAATCTTTCACATTGCCAAAATCCTGCCTGTAAATTCATTAGTCAGATTTACTCTATTCAAGCCACGTAGTTAGGAGGAGAGTTCACCCAAGAAGGAATATGTCAACTGGTGAGTAATTCACAATTTCCTTAAGAGTGCACTGTCATGAATGAAGGAACAAAGTGTTTGGTTCCCTAAAGAATGGCATTTTTGATGCACAGGGACCAAATGATGATAATAGAAGAGCCTCAAGTTAAGTCTTTTTTTTAGGGCAACAAATAGACTCAGAACCTGTAGTTCTAGATCACCAGACCTAAAAGTGTGTTCTGCCGAATACAAATCCCAGGAGATGGTTCATGTTCAGGTAAGTGTGGGAACTACCTCACACAACATTCTCCCATGCTGAAAGGGTTGAAGAAATTATAGTACATGTGCACAATGTACCTATGCAAGCTTTATAAAGATTGACGTAGGACTGTATATTTTGTTGAATGGAAATAAAGAACATGCATAAAAATAAGTAAAATGTCAATGTTAAAAAACAAAGAGTAAACAACAAAAAAGTATTGTGTACAATGATATGTATATATACGTATAAATACACAAATATATGCATACATTGGGTAAGTATTAAAAAGACTAGAAAAGTACACCACAAATTGCTTTTAGTAGCAATTTCCAGAGCTGGAATTGGCATAGAGGAGGAGCGCTTTATCTTTTTTCCTAGAAAGTTCTGTGTTATTTTAATTTCTTTTTTTTTTTTTTTTTCCTTTTTGTCTTTTTTCATGACCGGCAACGGATTGCAACCCTCAGTGTCGCGCCCATACCGGACCAGGACCGGCAACGGGATCGCAACCCTCGGTGTTGCGTCCGCACCTCGCTCAGCCAGTGAGCTGCCGGTCTGTATGTGGGATCCGAACCCTCGGCGGGAGCGCTGCCACACTCCCAAGCGGCGCACTGTAGCAGTGTGCCACCAGGCAGGCCTATTTTAATTTCTTATCACATTAATGTATGTATTAGTCTGCTCAGGTGACTACAAAAAAAATCAAGACTGGTGGCTTAAACAACACAAATTTATTTCCTCACAGTTCTGGAAGCTAGCAGTCCAGATCAAGGTCTGGCAGGTCTTACAGAGGGAGGGAACATTCCTAGAGCTACAAGTGGAGTGGTGGGGGAAGGGGAGAGGGAGAGATGTTGGGGATAATTGGGTGGGGGACACGGGGTAAAAAAGTAATTTCTGGTAATGCGTATGCTGCCAATACAAATCTGACCCTCACAACATGGGCACAAGGGGTGACAATTAGCTTTGTATCTCATGAATACTCATTTAAAAAAAAAATACAGTGGTAGGACTTGCATAAGATAGACATTCCTATCCCAGAAGGGGGACATCAGAAAGGAAAAAGGGATGACATCCCAAGCAAGCCCATAACCTAGCATGGCAAATTCCATTAGATCTTCAGGTTTAAGAATAATCCTTCTTGGTTTAATGTTCTTCAGTAAGACTTATTACTCTCCACAAAAGAGGATAGTTGTTAAAAGACACCCCCAGGGCATAGCTGTGATAGACTTAGAAATATGGGCAAATGACAGAGCCTGAGTTAAAGAAAAACAGCAATAATTCTCTAGAAGAGAAAATGCTTGGAGGACTTTTAAAATTTTGGCTATCCAATATCAATTTTTTTAATACTCTGTCCTGTGGTTTAATTACCATCTCAACCACCTTTTGCCTCAAGTCTTCAGTAAAACTTGCCATTTGGACATTTTATTGGTGAACACTGAGAGTGAAGAAATGCTGAACATCCCACCAGATTTGAAGTCAAATTTCACTTTAATCTGAAGACTTGGGATCCCAGAAAGCCAGAAGATTTGCAGATTATTCCAGAATGCCGGAAGATTTGCAGATTTTCAAGAAGCTACAATACAGTAATATATATATAATTTTTTTTTTTTTTTTTTAGTTTCCTAGGTATTATTTTGGTAGGGGAATTATGTATGGGGCTTTCCATTTCCTGAATGTAATTAACTAAACAATGTTAAATACGTATTAAGGTGAAATAAAAACTACCAAACCCTATGAAAAATAGGCCCTACAACATGACCTCCTCTTCAGAGCAGTCAGAGCAAGAATCCCACTTGTACACGTGTGTCTCATTTGATCCAGGATGACCACAAGAAAATTCAACCAATCAGAACTCCAGAATGCCCTGCCCACACGCTTTCCACCAAGGTGCCCTGCCACTAGCAGTTATCATCATTGGGACTTTACAAGAACTTGCAGGATGTTATGATTAGCATCTGTCTTTCCTATTAATCTATAAAACCCATAAGGATGAAGACCATATCTATTTCTACTCAGCGTTTTATCCCCAGTGCCCACATAGTATCCAAGCTGTAGAAAGCTCTCAATAAATGCATGATGAAAGAATGAAGGCATGAGTGAATGAGGCATTGAAAAACCCTCATAGATCAATTGAAGAAGTGAATATCTCATGCTTAGTGACAAAAATAAAAGAATAAATGTATCCCTATCATAAAATAATGAAAAAGAACATGTCAAAGATAAGCATACCTGTATTAGGTTCTGCAGAAAGACCTAAATGACAAATTGTAGCAATATATATCTTTCCTTATATGTGTCTTTTGCCTAAGACCTTGCTAGTTTTGTTCCTTTTGTGCCTAGTTTGATGGGGTTGGGACCATGATTAAATCACCATAGTATAAATTTTTGGGCTCTGGGGCTCCTGCTGGAACTGAGGTCTATCTACTCTGTGCTTGAGTACTGGAACATCTTCCCCTCAAACTAACTACCCAACACAGATCAGAAATGCATTCCACAATTCATCTTCTCTGTTGGGTAGCACCAATGCTATCATAGGTTAGTTAGTTGTAAAACTAGTTAGTGCTTCAAGAAGTTAGATCTTCCAGTACACAAGGACACAGACAGAGAGCATAGATTTCCAGAATGCTCTACTTCTAAAATCATCATCATAGAAATCCAAAAGTTCGTTAAATTGAATGATCTCTTGGATCAAATACTGAAGGCAATGCTATGATCTGGCAGGGCAAGGGGGGAGAAAAAGGAAAAACGTGAGATAAAAGATCCCAGGACTGCAGCCAAGTAGACATCGCACCCTGTTAGTACATATCACTCATTCTTAGCAAATGCTGAAGCCGAGACCCAGACTGTCTGACATACGAGTGGGATCGTGGAGAACACTGACAAAGACGATTGAGGGAATGGAATAATTGATATATGAGGAGAGAGGTTTTTGAAAAATTTAATTAGGATGCAACCCAGCCAAACGATGAGTTCGCTGAGAAAGTGCAGATGTACTTCTGGTTTTCACTCCGAAACAAACCCCAGAGCAGGATAAGAACAAAATGAGTTCCAACAGGATGTGAGTAGGAGTAAAAGGAAGAAATGAAAAATGAGAAAGTCAAGAGGCGGTATCAGGATGGAATTCCTCACAGGAGAATGTGCTACTCCGTAAGGATCCTGCCCCATGCCTGGCAGTCTCATTGCCAGATGCACTTGGATACTGACACCGGTTACTTTCCGCTCTGCCTCCCCCTTGGCCTGATGGGCTGGCCAGAAAGGCTCTGTCATTCCAATTAGTGTGATTGTTTAATGCAAACAGCCTTCGTGTTTAAGAGAGGAGCGTGGTTAGAATAAACATAGGAAATATTCCAAAATTAAAAGATTTTAAACAGCCTTCAACATTTGGCTAAAAGAGAGACTCTACACACCGGTTTCTCCACTGTGTCAAGAAACACGCTCCTTTATTCCAGTGTCCAACAACTTCTCCATGTTGTCAAAGTTTTCCAGAGCCCTAAGTGACAGACTCATGGAGCCAGCTCCCCACTTTATGCAAGGCTGGCACCCCAAGTGTGGCATCACACAAAAGCTACTCAGAATGGAGAGGTGGTCCCACCTCAAGTGGGCTGCAGAATCAAGATCAGAGAACAACATGAATGGGCCAGAGTGACACCTTCAGTTTGCCACCTTCAAATCTGGAAAAAATTGTTAACTGGGCTCATCATTCCAAACTCCAATGAAATGAAAAATTCTCGACACAAGAGACTACAATTTCCTAGATCTGTAATCATATTTTGCCTCCACTTTTGGGCTTGTTCTCTACTGACATTTATCAAATCTATTAGCATTTTATCTGGTCATTTCCTCTCCTGGGGGAAAAAAGTGCTTTTGGGAAGCTGGGCAATCATAAGGGATAAATCCGCCTTCCTCTAAGTGACATCTCTAAATAGAGCTAGGGAAAGGATTCCCATCTGGGGTGAAAAGACTTCCTAAAGATTCCTTCAAAACCCATCACAGAAGTGTATATAGTCATATTTACTAATAAATCAAGGTGATATTATTTCTGCATTCATAATTATTTACCTTTCTAAAATAATACTATATGGATTTTTTTAAGACTTAAAAAAATATTTTTAACTAAAGAAAATGTAAAAAAAACATAAGTGCAAAATTAAAAATCTATTTTTGGTATCTATCATGCCAGCTTTTAATAGTTAAAGAGATAAATTAAATAAATGCATAACGGACAAATTGCTGAACAAGATTTTATACACACACACACACACACACACACACACAAAGGTACTTCAAAAAGTTCATGGAAAAAATAGAATTAAAAGATAATATGATCTTTTCATAAGTTTTCTGAAATGTATATATACACATTAGTGATCATAATACACACCCTGTTTTATAATACACACCCTATATCTGTATTTTTTTACCTAATAATATATTTTCAGCATTGTCTTATGCATTGCAAATACTTTCCTAAAATATGATATTTAATGTTTGCATAGTATTTGATGCTATGCACATACCTCTATTTACTTCATATATACTCTTCGGTTCAATTTTTTTAAGTTATTTCTAATATTTTACTACTAGAAAAATATTGTTAAAAATATTCTGTAGAGAAATTTCTGGTCATTTCTTTAAGAAGAGTTTTAAAAGTGCAATTCCTAGGCCAAAGAAATTAAAGAGTTTTATGGCTTTCAATTCACATTGATGACTCTGATGTATGAACAGATGTGTTTAACCACAACTTCACCAAAACTCAGGTTACATTTTTTTTAGAATAACCATGTGATACACAAAAGGTACACATATGTGTGTGCACATTGCATTATTGCTTAATTTTTAAATCAAATTATATAAATTATGCTCATATAATTTATGTTCTACTATGTATTTGTATATTATTTATTGAAAATATGTTATCATATGTAATCTTATATATATAATGCTCTATTACATGTAATTATAAAAGCACTTTCTTATATATTTATAAATTATAAATATATAATATTTATATTTTATTATAGATAAAATTAATTACTTCCCCAATATTAGGTGATAATAGAGGCAAGATTTCCCCACTTATATTAATGTCAAAAGTAACATAGAAAAGTTTACAGCAGAAACAGACAATATGATTTTTAAAAGAAAGAACAGTTTCTGCCCAACAAGATTTGAGTGTAAATGGATTGAGTGTATTAATAAATCTAGAAAAAGACTGGTTGCACTGGAATCACAGAAAAAGAACTGCAGGACCAGACATTGAAAAAAACTCCCCTAGGAGCATTATGCAAAGGTCAGGCAATCAGTCCTGTGATAGACACGTTTCTATTGTACAGACTGCTACCAGGTCGGGTGTTTTACCATCTTATTACAATTTAAAGTGAAATCCCTTTTCCACTACTGTTTTGTAATTGATTACTTCTGGTAAATGGGAATGCAGTCAATATCCATGTATTAATCTTATCGCTAAACTTACCCAGTGTATCCAACTTATCCAGCTTATCCAGTAAACATGTGTACTCTGGGTTTTCCAGGTAGATAATAGTGTCATCTGCAAATGATTGCATCCTCATCTCCAATCATTTTAATTCCCTCACTTATGACTCTATGTGGAATAGAATTTTTTATTTAGCGTTTAGTATTAGTGGTGACAATAGGAACTTACATACAGCATAAATTTCTGTGAGTGATCTATACATGTTTGAAAAAAAAGTATAGCTTCTGCTTTCTGAGCAGAAAACTCTATATAATTTTTATATTACCCTTGTTAATTGTACTCTTCAAATCCTTTTATCTTTTCTTATTGTCTGAAAAGACACTTTTGTTGAATTTTAAGAGAGATCTGTTGAAGTTGCCATGTTTTTCTGATGTCTATTAGTTTCAGCCTCACATACTTTACAGCTATGTTGTAAGGTACAAAAATATTAAATCTATTGTAATTTCTTGGAGTATTCCTACTACCAGTATAAATTTTTCTTTTTTCCCTTTTTTGCCTTGATTTCTATTTCATCTGATATTGAGATCACTTTACCAATTTTTTCTGTGTGTGGTTGCTGTGGATGCTATTGCTGTTACTATACTCATCACTCGAATTTCCTTCATCTACCTGTTTCCATGTCTTTATTTTCAGGTTTCTGATGTCATTCTATTTTCAGAGATTTTCTTGTAAATATGTGCTTTTGAAAAATAATTTCTGTTGCAATTGTCAAGTTGAACTTGTTCATGTTTGTTGTGATTATTTGGACTTCTGCTATCTTATTTTGTGTTTTTCACTTCCAGTGTGTTCTTTCTATTTAATTCTTTTCTATCTTTTTTCCTGCTTTTTGATCAGTTAAAATTTCTTCACTTCATGTTTTTCTTTCTACTTTTTTGAAAGTAGTCTTTTTTTTCTATTTTCTAGTGGTTATCTTGAATTTTAAATATACATAATTAAATTCTAGCAACGTATTCAGTTAGAATTTTACTTATACAAATATTTTTTTCTCTTTAATTTTTGCTTGTGCTTTTGCTTTTGTTGGGGTAAGAGATGGGGAGTTGAACAAGGAAGTCAGCTAATGATTTTGTCCATTTCCTTTTGTCTATATTTTGCAAAACATGCATTTTTTGAGAGATAGAAATACAAATACATGGTTAAAAATTCAGATAAAATTCACACATGTAAAACAGCAATATAGTGCCACACTTCCTTCTACATTCAAGTCTTACTCCCAAAGAGCAAACTCTTCAAATATTTTGCTGTTTATTCTAGTATTTATCTCCATGCCTATAAATAACATACCAATACTGCTACTTCTTGACTTATCAAATTTAGATAATGCCTATGGACTTCTTTTTGGTAGATGGCCCTGGATTGATCTCCCAAAGCCATAGATAGCTTCTTTGTCTTGCTTTCTTCAAGTATCGAGGGTGGAATACTAGAACATCTTCTTAGACCTTCTTAAATCTAGGTGTGGCCATATGGCACTTTTCTGGCCAACAAGGTATAGGCAGATGTCCCTAAGGAAGCTTATTCCTTCCTAAATAAAAAGACAAGTTCTCGCTAGCAGAAAGCGTTTCCCCGTTCCCTTCATCTGTCTTCCATCTGGATATGGAAGCAGTGTATGAAGGCACGATAACCACATGCAAAGGATGGTGGAGGAGGAAGACAGAACGAGCCTGATCCCTGATGGCACGGGGTTTGCCATTCTATCAGTTCTCAGACGCCTGACCCAGGATTTCTGAGGTGACAGTAGCAGAGTTTCCTGTCATTCACAACTGTTGTATTTTTTTCATTTTCTACTTCAGAAAGACCAATGATTCCAAGATAAAAAACAGAATCTCTGACCTTCTTATCAATTATTGTCTTTCCAGTTGCATTAATCTCTGACTTTTTTTTCTGCATTCAGGGTTATCATTACAAGCCTTTGCTCTTTCTTACTAATTAACTTTGCTGCCATGTCCATTCTGTTCCTTATTCTGTTCATTTAATTTTAAAGAATTTGTGTTCTCAGTTTTTCTTCTTCCTCAATCATCTTCTTTTCCAGCTCATTCTGTTGTTTTAGCATCTTACGTTTGAGCTCTTGAGTCACTGAATTCATGATCTCCTTAGATTCTTCTACACAGCAAAGCAGTTGTACAAAATTTTAATTTGTTTATTGGGTAATATTTTCTCCAGCTTAGATTCTTCAACTATCTTTTCCATGCCTGCCTGCCTACATCTTTTACAAGGGTTTTTCCTCCCACCACGTTTCTTTCTATATTAACTAAGACAGTTCTTTCTATGTATTTTATTTGTTCTATGTAAATGTAGCTCAATTTTCCATTAGTCTATTTCCACATTATTTCATACCTGATTAGCTTCCCCTCGGATGTTCGGTTGGAGGTATGGGTATTATGAGTTACATTTGTTTTTTATGCAGCCTGTAGGAAGAGAAGGAGGTAGCCAGGTGGGGCTGGAGCTGGTTGTGGGCATTTACCCAGGTAGAATTACCAGCTTTTTAGAAAGCCAACCTGAGACACAGCCATACCAAACAAAGAAAAAAAATGTAATATATTAAAAATTATATATATATGTATTATTCTCTTAACATAAAAATATGAAGAATAGATGCTTGTTCTTATCATCATATGTTATTTTCACTACTTTTGTATTAATGTTAATATTTCAGATTTTTATAATTTCTATAAATGCTAATCTTTAAACAAATGATAAGACTAAAAGTGGCAATTAAAAGTAATTAATAGCAGGTCTAAACAAATATGTGTGAGAAAAATGTAATAATATTTTTATAATATTTCTTTCTGCTCTCTGATAGAGCAACTTATTTAAATCTTTTTAAACTCTATGTTGGATATTACGGAGTTATATTATATATGCATTATGCTACATTAAATGTGTATTAAGATATATAATGTAAGACTTTAAAAAGAGCATAAATATAATAGAACTAATTAAACATATTTTCTATATTCAATTTTTTAAAATAAGTTACTTTCAGTCCCATGATACAGTAGGATAAGTTAATCTTTCTGTTTACTTCGCTAATAACACTTCTCTGAAAGGCCTGTACCCTTTAGGACATCCTTCTTTTCTCTTACATAGCATAGCAATGGGACTGAATAAGGTCAAATGTGAGATTCCTTTGTCTTGCAGCGTTGCTCTCCTTTCACCGCTTCATAGTGTTAGTTTGAAATGGTTATGTCAAGATGAAGTACTTTCTCTCCACAAAAGCATTTCAGCATGGAATACTTAATGTTTCATTTACTTGCAACAACAGGTTTTTAGACACTTAGGAATTCGTTTTCACCCAGAACTGTCGTGCACTTTGTATCTACAGGCTTGTTACGGTAGACCAGTTAGTTGTCTGCCCATCGGGTACCCTGCATCTTTAAATGTCTACAAAGGTTCTTCGTGTCTAAAATGGCCATGATTTTAAAACACTCCAAAGTCAAACCATGCTCAGGGAAAATGATCTTTAAAGCACACTTGTGAACTTGTGAAATCAAAGTTGCAATTTAAATAAGTAACAACTTTAGTAAAGAAACTTAAAAAGTCCTGTTTAATTTGGCTGCCCTTTTGTATTGACATCTTTTGAATTCCAAAGCAGTCTTATTTCCAAAACTCGAGTCTTTTTTTCCCCCCCATATAAGTGTTTGTCTCAACCTTAAACAATTCAAACGCAGTCAGTTTTTTCTTTCTTTAGGATCCTAATGTATCTTCAAAGATTATCAAACAGCCTTGGAGAAACAACATACACATCTCTGTTTTACAATAGTCTTTTTTCCCCATTCTCATCCTCAACGTATTTCCAAAAAGAAGGAGATTCTTCTTGTCTCACCCTTTGAAAATATTTTATAGGACAACATTTTAAAATCTTTTCTGTGGTCAGCAACAATATATCAAGATGTACCAGCTCGTAGGCACATGACTAAGAGCTTATCTTCTTCCACTTTTATAAAGTCAAAGATGTTCTTAATTGCTTCTGCTTGTTTTGAGGAAACTTAAAAGTGACCATGAACTTTTATTATGAAAGCCTCAGTACCGCAAGTAAGCAAATAACACCCCTTTTCAGCAGTGTTTTGTACAAGGTCTTTGGGACACTTAGCAGATAAGATCTTTCCATTTTCCTTAGTAAAATGGTTATAGACTGAATAGAATTTGTCAAGATTTACATTAGTTTTGTCTGCCAAATATGCAGATAGAGCAAAGTGTAATTTGTATTTGGACAAGATTATCAATAATCTTTTTTGTTTTATGTTTTCTGAAGTTTCATTAAAATCTTCATAGAAATCAAGAAGATGGTTCAAAAGTCCGTTTTTTTCAAATCTAAGAACTAGGGGGAACTTTTTATTCCTGACACATTACTCAATACTTCAGACAGCATGATAATTAAGAACGGACAGAACCAGATCCACAGTGTGAGGAACCAACAGATCAGTTACCAACATTTCCTTTTTTACAACCACAGGATATTTTAATTGCAACCTCTGAATCAGGAAATGTAACTTTACTGAGTTTCAAAAAATGATCCAAAGAAACAATATGATTAATGTGCATTCATTCATGCAGTGTGCTCAATCTAATTCGGCAGCCACTATTTTCAACTGAGCATTAGTATCTTTGGGGAGATGAAAAAACTTTAAATTGTCTTAGAAGTACTTGACTGCTTCATCCCTGACTTGTGAGTCCACCTTCTTTTGTGCTTTCGCATCCCTTTGTCCACCATTACCAATTCCAAATTTTCTTCTGCCTATTGCACAGTATGCTTGGTTTTGTTACCTCCTTTAATCTAGTAACATGTACTATTCCATCTCTCTTTAAAGTTACACAGCCATTTAGCCTTCTTTTTCAGTGATGTCTGGGTCCTGCTGGCCTTGGTATTGTGATCAGTCTCATTTTCATTATCTGAACTCTTAGAAACCTTGGTCACGACATTCACAATGTTTAAAATTAAACTAACAAAGATAGACTGTTAGTGTTCATAGTCACTATGCGCTTAAGTTGCACACTTAAATTACATCACTCGGAATGGTGTTACAATGGGTAGTCCATCACTGCAAACCACAAATCATGTTGCAACATCATTAGTCAGAGGAGGGGGCACAGTAGCAACTACAGAAGGTACCCATTTACCCATTTATCCATCTATGCCATATCCGTCTGACACAATACTATATTGCTTTCAGCCCCTATTTTTCAGATTACTCTATGAGTTTTGTACTTTTTCCCAAACTTCCTGCACCCATCATAAAAAACAAGATGTTTCACATCTCACAGAGAGATCTCCCAAGACACAAGACTCTCAATGCAAAAATTGGGACTCTCTGTCACAGTCAAACTAGGACGGTTGGTCATCCTTTATTTTGGAATTGATTTAAAAGTCTAGTGACAAAATTAATTTCACATGAGCAAGAGGATATACCCATGAGATTTCAATCACGGCTCTGACAGAGGATGAAACCCAACAGAAATCATCAAACCCAGGAGTTCATTTCCCCCTCTCCACTCACTCACCTACCCCCTCCCCCAGCAACTGTGTATAATGACTTCCCGTTGAGGGAAAGAAAAATAATAGGTAAAACTGATGGGTTTGGGGTACAGAGTCATTATTCAACAAGGTCATGGGAAACTTGCCCTAGAGCTCTCCAGAGAATCTTGCCTTATGTATTTTCCTAATAGTTTGAAAATGTGTTGCTTATTCTACCCAGCATCTATTCTTCCTTTTCATGGAAACAGCATCTTAATTTTACATTGGAATAAAAGTGAAGTCCACCGTGGAATACTGTGCACACACTTAAAAAGTTTGGCCAGACCAAAAACAAAAAGAAAACACCACAGTTAAAAAATGGGTAAAGGAATTGCATAAACCTTTCCCCAGAAAAGATATATAAATGGCAAATAAGCACATGAAAAATGTTCAATATCAATTAGTCATTAGAGGAATGCATATAAAAACCACAAGAAGATACCATTTCACTTAGACTAGGATGACTATAATAAAAAAATAAAAGGAGAGAATATAACTAGTGTTGACAAGGATGTGGAGAAATTGTTGGAACAGTTGCACCAGCAGTACATTGCTTGTGGGAATATATAAAATGGTGCAGCTACTGTGGAAAAAAGTTTGGTGGTTCCTCAGAAAGTTAACCATGGAATGACCTTATAACCCAGCAGTTCCACTCCTGTGTATATGCCTGAAATAATTGAACACAGGTACTCAAACTCAAACAAATACACGTACACATAAGTTTATAGCAACACCATTCACAATAGCTGAAAAGTAGAAATAACCCAAAAGTTCATCAACTGATGAATGGATACACAAAATGTGTTATATCCATACATACAATGGAATATTATTCAGCCATGAAAAAGAATAAAATACTGATACATGCTACAATATGGGTGAACCTTGAAAATAATATGCTAAGTGAAAAAAGCTAGACACAAAAGACCACAGATTAAATGATTCCATTGATATGAAATATCCAGAATAGGTAAATATATAGAGGCAAAAAGCAGATCTGTGGTTGCTGGGGGCCATGGGAAGGGAGGGGAGGGAGCAGAAATGGAAATTGACTGCTTAATGAATCTAGGGTTTCCTTTATGGAGTGATGAAAATGTTTTGGAACTAGATAGAGATGGTGAATACACAACATTGTGAATGCATCAAATGCTACTGAATTGTACTTCAACATAGTTAATTTTTTTGTTATGTGACTTAACCTCAATTAGGAAAATAATAAATAGCAAGAGATATTTATGACTTAATTCAGAAGGCATTCATAATGTATCATTAAATAAAAAGTGCAATAGAAGAGCAATAGTTTTTGGACAATCTTGTTTTTATAAAATAAGAGTAATAATATATATTATAAGTATGTGCATATTGATGTATGCATAAAATAATTTGAAAGCACATGGAACTGTTCAAAGAAGTCATATCTGCAGAGTAGAATTGCAGGAGATATTCATTATATATGTATTACTTTTTTTAAAAAGAGAACAGAAAATTTATAACACTTTTAAAAGGTAATATTGACCCTTCTCACATAAAAGATACATAAATTATCACTTATTTACATTCTATTAATCCATTCCAGTTCTCTATTTCTTTGGTGTGTGATTTTTAAATTTTACCATTAATAATTTTTTTTATATTTAATCTTCATCTGTCCTTCAACAGCTATCTTCCCACCTTAGTGAATGAGAGTAGCTTCATTGAAAATGGGAATGGCGAGGTGGACCTTGTATCCTTTCCTCAATCTGGACCCTTTGTACTGTATGTTATAGCTTCTAGCATGTGGATGGCACGCTTACTTAATTTCCAACCCTGAGTGCATGAGGTCATAGGCAGATGAAGCAATCTAAGACGAAATACCTTTCTGAATATATGTTTAGGGGAGATGGTAAATCTAAAGGTCAACACAGATAGCTGCACTGGCAAATTAAAGGACAGGATTAGCTATACCTTGGGGTAGAGTACATTGGTTGAGCAGTGAAAATTTTAGCCACGTGAGATCTGCATATAATCTTGACAGTTTTAGAGAAGAACTTTTGAAGGACTGAGAATGAAGAATGAAGGATACTATTCTTTATAGAGATTTATTAGGTGCAATCCATTATTCCAGGCCCTTATATGCATCATCCCATTTAAACCTCATGACAGTCCCATCAGACAAGCACTACTATACTGATTTTCAATAGTTCAGGGGGTTCCAATACATCTTTTTTTCACTTCCTGGAGTCCCAAAGACTGTGATGGGGTAGAGAAGTTTCCAGAGCAGAGAAAAAGCAGAACTCTGAATTTCCAACTACCACTCCCAACAGGGTACCACTTATCTGTGTTGTATTTTGGAGTTTCTGCTAAATAAAAATTATAGGAGGCCATTGTTTTGAACTAAACTCCTACACAAGGCTCCAACAGACCAGACTAAAAATCAAAATGGACTCACCCATGTTAACATTCCACATCACCAAACTATAACTAAGTAGTCATCCAACCTTTGGAGAAATCAGGAGAAAGAGACAGCCAGTTTCCCAAACAGGCCAATTTCAATCTTTAATCCATGTGATAATAAAGTTCCCTGTATTTTAATCCTTATAACAAAAAGTAGTGTTAACCAATCAGTTATCTTTTTATTGTTCTGTCTCCCCGTTCCTGCCTTACAAGGAAAGCAACTTTGAAATGACCCCTCTAATTTCTGTTCCTTGTTTCTGCTTCCTTCAGCCCTTTTCTGTTTATAAAACCAACCCCCTCTGCTCATCTCATTGGAACACATTCTATTTTATGCAATGAAATGTTGCCAATTCTAGAATCACAAATAAAGCCAATTGAGATCTTTAAACTAAATTTGTTGTAATTTTATCTTTTAACACATGTAAGAATTTATTTGTAAAAGGAAGTAGAGATCATCCACTTTAAAAAATAAATCTTGTAAAGGAATCAGACCTTAAAAATGTAAAGCGATGTCTTCCCTTCTCCCGTACTAGTTCTGATTGCTGATCTTATGTAATACCTTGTTACCTGATTAGTGGATAAGGTTGTGTGTTGGTTTTCACAGGGATGTGTGAGTTTGCAGAACAGTTTGGTTGATTTTGCTTAGGAGCAAAAGGGAAAGATGCGGATGTAAGTGCTTTAGCTTTATTTCATATAGCATTGACATGAAGAGTAGACTAGTGATTCTCGAATTATAGATAGAAATAAGCATAGCCTGGGGCTGGACGAATTGAAAACCCGGTGTGCATTGTGTAATGAAGAAATGTGGGATTTAGAGTCAGATACTCTGACTTTAATTTTCGTTCTGGTATGACCTTGGACATGTTGCTAAACATCTCTCAGGCTCTGTTTCCTCATTTGTAAAACAGAAGCATAAAGGCCAACTTCACAGTGACGTGGTAAAAATTAAATAAGATAATGTACACAAAAACTTCTTGCATATCTTAGGTTCCCAATTGGTGTTCCATTTCTATTAATAATGATGATTCAAATTCTTGAAATTTTGTGATAATGACGCCTTCTATGAGACTTACTTACAAGAGCTCTTTGTAGAGGCCACAGGATTCCAAGTCCGATTGGCTTTTGAGAATAAAATTCCACTCCTGCAGCAATCATTTTGACAAATGCTTTCACATTGAGCACTACACTTGAAACAGTGGCCTGGGAGGCCTGGAGCACCCATAGCAAAAGGAGCAATCTTTACAGTGTCATTGATTTCTCCATTTTTCCATTTTACTGATCATGATGTGAGGTCCATAGATTTGTGATGAAATGCACAATATTTTCAAACCCATTTTGGGACATGACAAATGTATCATCTTCCAAAGATCTGAATAAATTCAATTTTTCAAGGCCTGGATTCTCATAAATAGTTCTCATCAGGAAGGACCACCCTACAGTAACTCCTCAAAGGGTAATTTTTAGGGTCAGAAGTTGACCTTGAGAGAGAGAAAATATTTTTATTTTAGAACCCACTTTTTAAAAAACTAAAAATGATTTTAAAACTCCCTTTTTAAGTTGTTTGTCCTTTTGAAACAATTTGTATTTTGAAAAATACAAGAATGGAATGCATATAAAATTCCATAGAAAATCAAAAGCCTCTTAACAATTGCTTTCCAAAATACACTCATATTTCTGCTATCAAAAGCAGAATTATTGACCCAGTGACTAGTTGTTCAATGAGCTCATTTCAGCCTCCACTAGTAACTCTGATCAGAAAAAGAATACAAATAGGATGCTACTTGAACATTTACCCCATCACAAACAAAATTTAAGTCAATATTTGGGTTCTTCAAAGAACAGATAGAAAAAATAGCAAATTGAATTTTTAAAAGCTGCTTTCTTTGAGTTTCTTGGAAATAACATCTCTATAAATAGAAAGATATTATAGCACGTTATACTTTTTCTGTCTTAAGGAATGTATGCCTGCTTACGAATATAGCAATCTGGAGCAGTAACACCCATAGCTACCAAGAGATGGCAGTGGGGTACACACGGGCTCAGGACTAGTGGGGCTGCTGCCATCTGGAACTGCCTGTCATGTTTCTCTGCCTCACTGACTCTTGATTTGTTTCAGAAATATTGCTTTCCTCCACTGCTATTGTCTGATCATTTTCTGCTTTCCTTCTTACCCTTTTGTATTTTAATTCTGCAACTGTGTTATTTAACTTCATAACAGCATCATATAATTGGGAGACCTTGATATTAACTCCGAAGAGCGTTTTGGGTGGATTCATTTGGACTGCAAAACACCACATAAAATGGGACTTTATTATATGTGATGATGATTACTATGACTAGGGTGGGCCATTTTCAAAAACAAATTATTTCAACCTCAAGGAAACAGAGGCCTGAGGCTGCCTTTTTCCTCTTTAGAGCCCTTGGGTTCTAGTAAAGCTGTCCACTGCACATGTTTTATTTATTTATTCTAGTCATTTAATCATTCCTGTTTTTAAATATTGAGGGGAAAAGTCATCATGCTTCAGCATGGTGTGGTGAAAATATGCTTGCACAGGAAGTCAGGAGACCTAGAATCTTGTCTGAGCTCTTCTCTCCACTACTTGTGGAAATTACAGGACATCACCTATATTGGGTTCACTATCTATTTATCAGGTGAGAGTATTGAACTGAGTACCCTCTACTTTCCCTTCTACATATATTTAAGGACTCTATGGAATTTTAAAACTTGATTGCTATGTCATCATCTAAAAATGGTTTCATCATTTAAAAAGTCTTGTAGAGGGGCCGGCCCAGTGGCGCACTGCGCTAGTGCGCCGCTTGGGAAGCGCGGAGGCGCTCCCGCCGAGGGTTCGGATCCCACATACAGACCGGTTCCCGCTCACTGGCTGAGCGAGGCGCGGGGGCAACACCGAGGGTTGCGATCCCGTTGCCGGTCCCGGTCCGGTATGGGGGCGACACTGAGGGTTGCGATCCGTTGCCGGACACGGAAAAAGACAAAAGACAAAAAAATAAAAAATAAAAATAAAAAGTCTTGTAGAAATATTCAAATAGCAAAAATTTAGCAGTACTGAGAAGCAGGAATGGAACAGATAGCCAGAGATAGAACAGAGACCCTAGTAAACCCTCTACCCAGGAGAAATGAGAACTCAAGGTGAAAGCAACATGGGAATCTTTTGGACAAGCACAAGTTTAGTTTCCTCCTTCGCACACCTGTGCATAGGAAGTCAAGCTTTGCTCTTGATCACGCACACCTGAGAATTAACCATGATGGGGGATACATGTCAGTGATACTGATAAAATAACAAAATCTGTTGCTATGGCTCTAGGCCTTTTCTACTACACTCCTCCAAGTTGCCAGATATGGGCTGCTAAAATAGCTACTAGGGTTTCTTTTTTTATTATTATTCCTTTAATCTGATCCTGCAGATACCACTATGAAACATTTGAATGGAGACCTGCATCAAACTCCAAAAAAATCCAACATGACGATTATTGATTACAAACTAGTACTGAGAGAGAACGGATCTGTCTCTGCAAAGCTGAAATAGCAAAAAAAAAAAAAAAAACTAGTCTTCCATTCAAAAGAAGAGGGTAATCAATTTTCTGAATATTCAAAAGGCACTTCCTTGTGAAATAGAGTAAATGTAACTTAGAAAAAGGAAATGAATTCTAAAATATCTGATTTGCATTCCTAAGAATATTCCAGAGGACATTTACGTCTATGACATTAGAGCAAGCTATCATGAAACCATAAATCTAAGAATATAAAGAACTGAATATAGGGGCCAGCCCGGTGACCCATGGAGAGTGCGCCACTTGGGAGCGCGGCGGCGCTCCCGCCAAGGGTTCGGATCCCATGTGGAGACCGGTTCCCGCTCACTGGCTGAGCGCGGTGCAGGCACAACACCGAGGGTTGCGATCCCGTTACCGGTCAGTAAAAAAAGACAAAAAGGAAAAAAAAAAAAAGAACTGAATATATATATGAAATACATAATTATGAGTTTGGAACTTTGTTGCAGGCAGTGATCAGCAGACAGGATGTAGCAGAAAACTGAATTATTCAAATTATAAACAAACACAAGAAATTTCCCTAGAATGCAAAAAAAAACTAAGATGACAAAGAGAAAGGAGGGGGAAAAGGAGAGGAGAAGAGAGGAAAAGAAAGGGAAAAAGCAGACAAGATACAGAGAAAAGACCCTAGATTGGTTTCTATCTTTCTCTCCCATTACCACCTGTCTCAAACTTTATCATCTATTAATATTCAATTAATTATATGCCCCACTCAAACCAGTTTCTTACTTCTATGCATCTTCTAGTGTTTTTTTCTCTGCCCAGGAACCCTCCTCTGCCCTATTTCCTCCATGCCCCATCCCCAACACTGATGAGTTAAATCTACCTCATTCAGAAAGGAATCTTCATTTCCTTTTTGAATGAATGAATCCATGATCTAATTATCAGTGACGATGTTGTTACGTAGTTTCAATGAACGTATCCACAGCCAATCAAATAAAATATATTTTAGACTTGACAGTTCTGCAATTATTTTCATTTAGTTTTAATTTTTATAATCATAAAAGTAATGCCTAATGATTACAGAGAAAATTAATAGTTTATAGTCTCATTACTCAGAAATAACTAGAGTTGTTGATATTCTTCTTTAAAGATTTTTCTGTGCATCTTCTTTATGCAAAGAGAAATTTTTTGTTGTTTTTTAGCCGATGTCTTGAGATATAATTGGCATACAATAAATTATACACATTTAAAATGTACAATTTGATAAAATTTGACATATGTACACACCTTAGAAATAACACCACAATCCAGATAATGAACATACCTATAACCTCCCAAAGTGTTCCTCATGCTTCTTTGTAATCTCTCCTTCTCTCCCCTCCTTTACCCTCAACCTCCATCTCCAGATATAGCCATTCATCTGCTTTCTCTTACTATAGTCTATTTTATATTTTCTAGAATTTAATATAAATGGAATTATACCGTATGTAATTTTTTCTCTGGCTTCTTTCATTCAGCATAATTATTTTTGAGATTTACTCATGTTGTAGTATATATCTATAATTTGTTCTTTTATTGCTGATCAATATCCCATTGTATGGAAATATTACCACGCATCTATTCACCATCTGATGGACATTAGGATCATTTCCAGCTTTACAAATAAAGCTGCTGTGAACATTTGTGAACAAGTAAGAATATATGCTTTTATTTCTATTATGTGAATACCTAGAAGAGGAATAGCTGGATCATACAGTAGGTGTACGTGCAATTTTTAAGAAACTGCCAAGCTGTTTTCCAAACTGGTTGTACCATTTTCATATTCCCACCAGTGGAGTGTGAGACTCCCAGTTCTTTACCAGCCCTTGTGATGGTCAGTCTTTTTAATGTTAACCATTCTAACAGGTATAGTGGTATCACACTGCAGTTTTAATATGCATTTCCCTAAGGAATTATGATGTTGAGTGTATTTTATATGCATATTTGCCATCTTATTTAGTGACATATCTGTTCAAATCCTTTGTCCATTTTTAATTAGATTGTCCATTTTCTCATTGTTTAATTTTAAATACTCTTTATATATACAGGATAAAGCTCCTTTATGAGATACATGATTACCAAATACTGTCTCCCGGTCTGTGACCTGTATCTTCATTGTCTTAATAGTGCCTTTTGAGGTACAGTTTTTAATATTGATGAAGTCCAATTTATCAATTTGGTACTTTACAGATTGTGCTTTTAATGTACTTAAACAATTTTTGCCTAGCTGAAGGTCACAAAGGTTTCCCCCTATGTTTTCTTCCAGAAATTTATAGCTATACATTGCACATTTAGATCTATTATCCATTTTACGTTAATCTTTGTCTGTGGTGTGAAACATAAGCTGCAATTCATCTTTTACGTATAGATCCAGTTTTTCAGCCACCATATGTTGAACAGACTATTGTTTCTCCATGGAATTTACCTATGCCCAAAGCCAATTGTCCATATATGTGTGCGTTTGTTTTTGAACTGTCTATTCTGTTCCATTTGCCAATCTTGACATCAATACCACACTGTCTTCACTACTGTAGCTATATAATAAATCTTGAAATAAATTATTGTTAGTCCTCCAACTTTGTTCTTTTTTTTTTTTCAAAATTGCTTTGACTATTCTAGTAGGTCCTTTGCAATCCCATTTGAATTTTAGAATCAATGTATCGATTTCAAAAAAAAAAAAAAGCCTTCACAATTTTGATTGGGAATGCAATGAATCTATAGATCAATTTAAGAAACACTGACATTTTAACAATTGAATCTTTTGAGCCACGAACTCTATTATTTTGGTCTTCTTTTTCGTTTCAGCAATGTTTTATGGTTTGCAGTGTATAGGTCTTTTGCATCTTTTGTCAGATTTATTCCTGAGTATTCATATTGTAATGCTATTTTAAACTGTATTTTAAAAAATTTTACTTTCCAGTGGTTCATTTCACTACACAGAAGTACAGTTTATTTTTGTGTTTGATCTTTTATCCTGGAATCTCAACGAACTCACTTATTAGGTCCTATAGCTTTTTTGTGTATAGATTCTATCAGAATTTCTACATAGACAATCATCTGCAAATAGAGTTTTACTTCTTTCTTACATCTGAATGTCCAATTTTTTTTTTTCTGGCCTTACTTCACAAACTAGATTCTCTAGTATAACATTGAATAGAAGTAGCGAGAGTCGACATTCTAGTCTCACTTCTGATCTTAGTGGAGAATCATTTAAGTCATTCACCATGAAGTACGCTGTTACCTGACAGTTTTCATAGATGCAATTTATTAAGAAAGTGCCTTTCTATTTCTAATGTGTTGAGTTTTTGTCAAATGCTTTTTCCCGATCTATTGAGATAATCAAATGTTGTTGGATGTTTTTATTTTTCATTTGATAAATTATATTTAATGATTTCTGCATATAAACCAATCTTGCATTCCTGAGATAAATCCCACTTGGCTTTGACCTTTTTATGTACTGTTGATTTCAATTTGGTAAAATTGGGTTAAGGATATTTACATCTTTGTTCGCAAGAGAGATTGGTTGGTAGTTTTCTTTCCTTCTTTTCTTTGCCTGCTTTTGGTAACTGGGTAATGCTTGGCTTTACAGAATAAGTTGGAAAGTATTCTTCTTCTTTAATTTTCTGCAGAAGTTTGTGAAGAATTGCTATTACTTTTTTTTTTTTTAATGTTTGATAGAATTCACCAGTGAAGCCACCTAAACCTCAACTTTTGTTTGTGGGGGTAATGTAACTATGCATTCAATCCCTTTAATAAATATAAGGCTGTTTAGGTTATTTCTTTCTTCTTGAAAAACGTTTTGATAGTTATATCGTCGGGAAATTTTTCCATTTCTTCTAAGTTGTCAAATTTATTGGCACAAAGTTGTTGGTAATATTCCTTTATTACGCTTTGCTCATAGCAGTTTTGCCTCTCATTCCTTAGGCTGGTCATTTGTGTCCTCTCTTCTTTTCTGATCCGTCCAAATAGGGGTTTCAGCAATTTTATTGATCTTCTGAAAGAATCATCTTTTTTTTCTTTTTTTTTTTTTCCTTTTTGTCTTGCCGGCCCCAAGAATCATCTTTTGATTAAATTGACTTTTTCTTGATTTCCTGTTTGCTCTTTTATTGATTTCTATTCTGATCTTTCTTATTTTCTTCCTTTTACTTACTTGGGTTTTGATCTTTTTCTAGTTTCTAAAGGTGGAAGCTGAAGTCAATGATTAGAAATCTTTCTATCTTTCTTCTTTTCTAATATATGCTTATGGTTCTATAAATTTTCCCCAAGAATGTGGCATTCCAGAGATTTTAATATGCTGTATTTCATTTTTGTTCAGTCCAAAATATTTTCTAGTTCTCTTTTGATCTCTTCTTTGACCCATGGTTTCTTTAGAAGTACATTATTTAATTTCCAAAATGTGGGGTCTCTTTCTATTCTTGATTTATAATTTAATTACATTGTAGTCAGAGAACATACTTTATATCACTAGAATTCTTAAAAATTTATTGTGACCAGTTTTATGGCCCGTAATATTGTTTATCTTATGTATTCCATGTACACCTGAAAAGAATGTATATTCTGCTTTTGGTGGGTAAAATATTCTCTAAATTTCAATTAAGTCACATTGGTTGATAGTGTTATTTAAATCTTCTATATTCCTACTGATTTTCTCTCTACTTATTCTACCAATTATTGAGAGGGAGTTATTAAAACCTCCAGCCATAATCATGGATATATATATTTTTTTCCTTTTTGTCTTTTGTCGTGTCCGGCAACGGATCACAACCCTCAGTGTCGCGCCCGTACCGGACTGGGACCGGCAACGGGATCGCAACCCTCAGTGTTGCACCCGCCCCTCGCTCAGCCAGTGAGCGGGAACCGGTCTATATGTGGGATCCGAACCCTCGGCGGGAGCGCCGCCGCACTCCCAAGCGGCGCACTGTAGCAGTGCGCCACGGGGCCGGCCCATGGATATATTTATATCTCCTCACTCTTCTATCAGTTTTTGCTTCAATTATTTTGAAGCTCTGTTATTAAGTGCATAAACATTTACATCCTCTTGATAAACTGACTCTTTACCATTATGAAATTACTTTCTTTATTCCTGGCAATATCTTTTGCCCCCAAATCTACTTTATCTGGTATTAGTAAAGGAACTCTAGCTTCCTTTTCAATTAGTCTTAGCTTAGTATATCTCTTCCATACTTTTACTCTCAACCTACATGTGTCTTTATATTTAAAGTGTGTTTCTTGCATGCTTATCAGTACAATAACCTTTGCCCTTTAAGCAGAGTACTTAGACTATTTAAATCGTATTGATATGGTTAGGTTTAAGTCTATCATCTTGCTATTTGTTTATTTCTAACATTGGCTTCTTGATCATCATTTCCTCTTTTCTAACTTCTTTTGGATGAATTGGATGTTTTTGTTCCATTTTATCATCTTGTTGACTTCTTAGCTGTAACTCTTCACTTAGCTATTTTATTTGTGGCTTTTGCATACATTTTTAACTTACCACAATCTACCTTTAAGTATATATATCATCTCATATAAAAGACAATTGTGATGGAATACTTCCATCTCTTTCCTCCTGAACTTTGCAGTCTTGTCATATATTTTAATTTTACAAGGGATATAAACTCCAGATTACATTGTGATTATTTTTACTTAAACCCTTGACTATCTTTAAAAGAGACTAAAATGATAAACTAAAAATCAAATATATGTACTCATGTACTTACTATCTCTGGTGTTTCTTGGTCTTTTGAGTAGATACATCTTTCCACCTCGTATCATTTCCCTTCTGCTTAAAGTTTTAAAATTTCTTGTCATGAGAGTCTACTGTTGATGAGTTCCTTTAGCCTTAGAATGTTTGGAAAGTCTTTATTTCATCTGCATTTTTTAAAGCTACTTCACTGAGTATAGAATTCCATACTTCAAATATGTTGCTGTACTATTTTTTCACTTGCCTGTTTCCTTAGAAAAATCTGTTGTATTCTTACCTTTGTTCCTGTGTACCTAATGGGTCTTTTTTCTTTCTTTCTTCCCTGGATGCTTTCAAGATTTTTTTCGTTGTCATTGATTTTGAGCAATTTGATTATAATTTGCCCTAAAGCTTCTTCCATGTTTCTTGTACATGTTCTTCACTGAGCTTCTTGGGTCTCTAACTTTATAATTTTCATCACATTTCAGAAATCTTCAAATATTTTTTCTGTCCTCACCTCTCTTTCCTCTCTACAGGCACTTAGATTATTTGTATATTAGGCTGCTCAAAGTTGCCTGTGGTTCACTGGAGTTCTCTTCTGTTTCTTCACCTCCTCCTTCCTTTTCTCTTTTTAATTCACTTTTCTCTCTGTGTTTTATTTTGGAAGATTTCTGTTACTATGTCTTCATGTTATCGTTTTTGTTTTTCTTTTTGTTGTTTTTTTTTTTTTTTTTGCCATGTCTTATTTTCTTTAATTTAATGCAGAGTATTTACTTCTTGCATAGTATAGACTTCATCTCTAGAAGTTCAATTTGAGTCTCTATATAACTATATATACACACAAACACACACACATATACACATGTATGTATATTCTGTCTTTACTTAATTATTAAACATATGGAATACAGCTAGAATAACTTTTAATGTTTTTGCCTGATACTTCCATCTATCTCAGTTCTGGACTGATTTTGATTGAATGACTTATCTCCTCATTAAGGGTAGTATTTTCATGTTTCTTTGAATGCCTAATAATTTTTTATTGAATTCTAGACATTGTGACTTTTACCTTGTTGAATACTAAATATGTTTGCATTTCCATAAATATTCTGAGGCTTTAACCTGGAATGCAGTTAAGTTACATGGGAACAGTTTTATCCTTCCAGGTCTTGGTTTTGACATTTATTAAGCAGGACCACAGCAGTGCTCAGTCTAAAGCTTCCCACTCCTTACTACAGAGACAAGACCCTCTGTGTACTCTATCCAATGCCCCATGAATCATGAGGTTTTCCACTCTGCTTTGTAGAACCAAGCATTATTTCTAGTCCTGTGTGTGTGCCAGACATTTTCCCTCCACTCCCTTCAGGTGGTCTTTCCCTGGCTTTGGGTAGTTTCCCCACAAGCATGCAATAATCAATATTCAGCTAAATACTTGAGGGGGAACTTCTGCATCTCCAGAGTTCTCTCTGTGAAGCTCTCTTTTTTCCAGTACTCTGTCCTGTGAATTCTATGCACGCTCGGTCTCTCTAGAATCTCAGCCCTGTCTCTTTAACTCTATTTTCTTTTTTTTCTTTTTTTTTTTTTTTGTCCTTTTTTTGAGACCAGCTGCACTGCGCTCAGCCAGTGAGCGCTGTGAGCGCACTGGTCATCCCTATATAGGATCCGAACCCATGGCGGGAGCGCTCCTGCGCTCCCAGCGCTGCACTCTCCCGAGTGCGCCATGGGCTCGGCCCTTTAACTCTATTTTCTTAACTCAGGGAATCTGCTGGGCTGTACCCAGAAATTTCCCTCAATGCACTGTAACCTGGAAACTTCCTTAAGACAATAAGCTGGAGTAATTAAGGATTCATCTCTAAGGGATCACTGTCCTTCATTGGTTGGTGACCATATCTTTAAAAGCACTGTTTTACATATTTTATCTATAGATTTTTTTTCTCAGGTCTGACCCCAGTTCTTCCATCTTGGCCTGAAGCAGAAGTTGTGTGCATATTTTTTACATAGTTGAGTTCATACTGAATTTTGAAACTTACTTTTTCAAGTCAATATTTTATCATAAGCTATTTCCTATGACAAACAGCATTCCTGTTCTGTGTTTTGTGTGCCACTACATGTTATGATGTATAAAAATATCACTTTTACTCAACATCACTCAGCATTTGGGAAATGCAAACCAAAACCACTTTGAGATACCATCTCACTCCAGTTAAGATGACTAATATCCAAAAGACTGAGAATGACAAACTCTGGAGAGGATGCAGACAAAAAGGAACCCTCCTACACTGTTGGTGGGACTGCAAAATGATGCAGCCTTTATGGAAAATGGTACGGAAGTTCTCCAAACAATCACAGATAGATCTACCATATCACCCAGCTATTCCACTGCTGGGTATATACCCAGAGGAATGGAAATCATCATGTCAAATGGACACCTGTACTCCCATGTTCATTGCAGTGCTATTTACAATAGCCTAGAGTTGGAACCAGCCCAAATGCCCATCATCAGATGAGTGGAAAATGTGGCATATCTACACAATGGAATACTACTCTACTATAAAAAGAAAAATGAAATACTGCCATTCACAGCAACATGGGTGGACTTGGAGAAGACTATATTAAGTGAAATAAGCTAGGCACAGAAAGAGAAATACCACATGTTCTCACTTATTTGTGGGAGCTAAAAATAAATAAATAAGTAAATATACAAGTGAATAGTGGGGGGTGGAGAAGACACAACAATCACAACAATTCCTTGAACTTGCTAAAACAAGTGAACAAATCTTTGTCCACATTTTCACAATGAATCTTTAGGACAGATTTCAAGAGGTGAAAAAATTGGGTTAAGGAATGGGAACTTTTTTTTTTAATCTTGATGTACATTATCCCACTGTTTTCATGAAGCTTTTATCAATCTACATTCCCAGCTGCACATGTGGGTGCCCCTCTTATTGAATTCTCACCAACAATAAATATTATCATTTTTCAAAATCTTTGCTACATCAATTTGAAAAATTGTAGTTTTGGGGCCGGCCCGGTGGCGCAGTGCTACAGTGCGCCGCTTGGGAGCACAGCAGCGCTCCCGCCGAGGGTTCGGATCCCACATACAGACCGGCGGCTCACTGGCTGAGCGAGGTGCAGGCGCAACACTGAGGGTTGCGATTCCGTTGCCGGTCCCGGTCTGGTACGGGGGCAACACTGAGGGTTGCGATCCATTGCCGGTCATGAAAAAAGACAAAAAGGACAAAAAAAAAAAGAAAAATTGTAGTTTTGAACTAAATTGTGTTTCTCTAATTGTTGGACAGTTGAATGTTTTTATGAGTTTATCAGTTTTTCTATTTCCTCTTTGTAAACTATGTTTTCCCGTTCTTTTATTCTCTGCTATAAGATATTTGAGTGTCCTAAATCAATTTGGATGAGCTCCCTGCCCTCACTCCCTTGCAATATACTCCAACCATACATAACCCCACCATTTTTTGTGTGTTTGGTTTTTGTCTTTGCACCTGCTTCTGCTTCTGCCTGGAAGATCCTCCTTTTACAACCTTAATATCTGGGAAATTCCTTTCCTATTTCAGACTAAAGGCTGCCTTCCCAGTGAATTTCTCCCTGCCAATTTCCAAGTAAACTGAGACCCTCCTTCTTGAACATCCCACCATTATAGCATTTATCTTGTTCATTTACATGCTGATGTGTACATCTATCTATAAGCTCCTTGAGGGCAAGAACTTTGTCCTTTCATCTCAAAGCCCACACATCTCTTCTAATAATAATAGCCAAAAAATACTATTGAATGAATAAATGAATGGTTAAAAGAGTGTGATTTAGGCAAAGCAAAACAACAGTGTTCATTCATTTAACTGGCACTTACTGAATACCTACTATGTATCATTTGAAAGAAATTCAGATCAGATTTATAATATTTACTCTTTTTAAATGGCCTTCTATTGTTCTTTACTCATTTTCCTCATTAGCTGTATTGAATATAACTAATAATCACATGGAGACCTAATATTAAAATATAGCACTGTAATGGAATTTAGTCAGAAAGCTTCCAATCTGTCTTCATCCTGCTGTCATCTCTGCCTAGACTCTTGAGATCAGCTAACTTTTGATGGCTGCACATCTGAGTGATGATTCCTTTTGACCCTTTCCTTCTCAGCTAATTTGTTGGCTCATCTCTGCTAAAGAAGCACATCTCCAGACACTGCACCCACTCATAGTCCCATAGGAAAAGCAAAGAATGTTTACTTCCCCCATCTGCTTTATAATTTGTGGTGTCTGCCTGTAGAATCAATCCCTGAAGAATTGGGTCATGGCCTATTAAAAATATCAGTTCCCTCAAAGAAAAGGGTAGGTCACAAGAGTCTCTCCTGATAAGTCTTTCTGTATTCCCCCCTCCCAATTCCTAAAACCCCCTCCCACATATTTCTGGGCAGTTACAGAAATGTGAGAAAGTTGTGATTCAGAGGAAGATATAAACGTTTTTGCAAAAGCTTTTCACTAAATCAGTATGGGCTGGAAAACTAGCTTCGATGGCAAGTGAAAGTTCCTAAGAGCCTGACTCCAGTCTCCAGAGGGAAAATGGGGGAAATTTATGGGGAGGTATGAGCAGTACAGGCTTCAGCAGATAAAGATGGAAATAAAGTTTCTGTATAGTATCCTTACTGAGGAAAATGGTGCATGTAAGTTCAACCCAGGGTATGCAGGACCCAGGAAGTTTTGCTTTTGTTTTTTGGAGCCCCATTTGTGTAAACAATTTGCTCCATCTAACATCAGCATGTCAGCATCATTCTGACTGCCGTCACCTCCATGTCAACCTGGGGAGGACATATCGCACCTGCAGTGGGAAAAATCTACTGGCCAGGCCAACATGGCTGAATCAAGGACTGGCCATGGGATCCCAGGACAATCCATATGCACAAGTTCCAAAGCTCCTCCTCTTCAAGCATGTGGTCAACCTCATTAGAATGAGAGGGGATCAGAGAGCACCACAAAAAGGATAAACAGGGACTGCAGCCCCCGCCTGGATGGCACTACCCAACCAAGATCTTCTCAGGCACCAGAGAGACACATTTTACATTCCAAGGAAGACTCTTTAAAGTGCAGGGCCTCCTGAGGCCCAGCACCCAAAGCAGAGGCCATGCCTACTCAGCTCTAATGGTATTTCTGAGAAAGGCATTACAAGAACATTTCTACAGAACAGGAAGCTGGCCTGTTTCACAAGTTCAAGACTGGGTCAGAATATAGGCCCTCCTGGCCACACTGCACTATTATTGCTGGTGTAGACTGTTAGCAACCTGAGAATGGGGTCCACCTTCTGCTGTTTCCAAGTCCCCAATGCCCAGCACTGAGATAGATACATGGGACGCTGTCAAATAAAGGTCCTAATTCAAGGCATGCATTGTTTGTTTTGTATTATGGAGTAAAGCATCTTAGAGTAATGAATATTGTCTTGAAGTTAGGGTAGAAGGCTTTGTTTGACCTCTGTGGGTTTCAGTGACCTCACCTGGACAGAAGATGAATGAGACGTTCCTTTAGGACTTCCAGCTCTAGATCTCATGACTTGAATATCTACAACTGGCCCTAATCAGGGAGAGATCACTGTCTTCTTAAGAAAACAAAAGGGACTTAAACCCATAAACCTAGCTGCCAAGATTTAATTCATGAAGGAAACTGTTCATCCCACCAGTAGTTACAAGCTTGGAATCAAGTTGCAGATGCAATAACCATTCTTTCAGTAAATTTAGCTCCCATGCACACCCCCAATATCAGCACTTGTAAGGATGGGGTGGAATCTTTTTTGTTCCTGTTCAAAGCTATTTGAGTCTAAGTGCTCTGGAGCACACAGCTCTGAACCCTCAATATGAGCCCATGCCTTGGAGACCAGGGTCTAATTATATTGAATGGAAAGTCACAAAACCCTCAATGGGGGGTATGGGAAAATGAAAACCCAAGGAGGAATTCAGTACTTATTTTAAGAAACAGAAAACGTTTGTTTCTTGTTCTTTGGATTCTCAATGTCTTGGTGACAAAGTAGCTGAGTCACCAATCTCTTGTGATATCAGGGAACCCATTAACTTTGGCTGGGTCTCCACTCATTTATCAACTACGCTGATCAGAGATAAAGTGGAGTGCCCAGAGAAAGCCCAGAAGTCCCGGCTTTGGGAAAAGACAGTGATTTGCAGGGAGGGATAGGAGAATGGCATTTTTTCCAGCTCATAAATTGAAGATGAAATCACCATAAAAAGCTGCCGGTGAAGCAATGCCCAGTAATCCTGCACTCAGGCAAAGCTCAAATGCCAGAGGCCCTGGCAGATCGGACCTTTGAAGGGAGAAGATCACCTAACACTATTCTAAGCACAGGGAGCCGCTAGGATAGCCAACAGGAGACTAAACTGAAGAATTTGCTGATGAGGCTTGCTGAAGACCAAACACATTTATCTCCTCCTGTTGCCAGGGTACTTAAGCCCAGATGCTCTGAAGAACACAGCCTTTGACCCCAACGGTCCCACAGCAGCCCATGGCCCAGGGACGCCTGAGCCTGAAGAGACAGATCACAGAATGAATCCCTGAAGATCTGAGAGGGTATTGAAGTGTGTTGATACTGAAGTCACTATCCTCTGTGAAGGTAAGAGGTCCTGAACAACATACTTCCTGACTTCACACGCTCTTGGGGAAGCTCCAGAAGGAATGAAGGTGAGGGGTGAAGGCACCATCCCACCTTGTGGACTGAGTTCTCTTCCCCAAACTGTGGCACAATGGTCAGAGAATACAATTCAAGAACTGGCCTCTGCTAGGAAGATCCAAACCATTCCTGACTGACTGTAATATTTATGAGGCAAGGCAAGCCAGCAGAGTTTAAAGTCCCAGGAGATAAACTGATGATAACACCTGATAACGCAGCTTCAAAGGCTGGGTTAAATTTTACCGTGTGAGGATCCAACTGGATCAGAGGGAATGTGGCTATACTTTGGAAAAGGTTCAGTGGACGGCCAGTGAAGATAGACGTTATTATTACCAAAGCCCTCAGGCCCATCCTGGAGAGGAGGGAATAAGGGGGCTGCTCCTAGCAGAGAGTGTTGAGACATGGAGTGAACACGAGCTTTTCTAAGGTCACAAGATCGTTTAGTCACAGACAAGTAATCTGTCTTTGCCTCAATAAATTTTCCTACTTAGTGAGTTTGGACAGCTCAAAGACAGCTTTAGTGCAGATAAACAAGCTTGTCCACAGTAGAACAAACTGGTAAGAGGTAGCACACTCTGGCCCAGTGTCAGTTCTTCCTCCCCATGTCTATAAAAAGCAACCCCAGAAATTCTTTCTTTTTTTATTTTATTTTATTTTGTCAATATACAATGTGTTAATTACTGTGGCCCATTACCAAAACCTCCCTTCCCCTTCCCTCTCCCCGCTCCCTCCCAACAATGTCCTTTCTGTTCACTTGTCATATCAACTTCAAGGAATTGTAATTGTTCTGTCTTCTTCCCCCCCCAAGTTTATTTGTGTATTTATTTATTTATTTTTAGCTCCCACAAATAAGTGAGAACATGTGATATTTCTCTTTCTGTGCCTGACTCATTTCACTTAATATAATTCTCTCTAGGGCCATCCATGTTGTTGCAAATGGCAGTATTTCATTCTTTTTTATAGCAGAGTAGGATTCCACTGTGTAGTAATGCCCCAGCTGAATCAACTAACAGACCAAATACTGGAAGCCTGGTTCAAATGGATGGCAAAGTTGTCATGTGGATGCCACCCCTGACCTGCCCTCAAATTCAGAGCGTTTGTTCCCTTTTGCCAATCTCTGTCAGTGTCCCGGACAACTCCAAGTAATTTAGAAGGCTCTGCACCTTTCCTTCCCTCCAGTGAGTGAAACGTTGCCCCCTTTCAAGCTAATGGTTCCTGCCTCTCAGTCTCTTAGAGTGAGTCCTCTCCCGAAGGCACCTCAGTCCCTCGTGTGACAGAGTTCTTTAGTGGGCCTGCCACGTGATTTCCCAGACATATTTAGACATGGCAGAACCCCACCTGGAGAGAGAGCTTGGGATCAAGGGAAAAAAGATAATAAATATGAGATGTTTAGCATAGTACCTACTCAGTACGTGCTGTGTTTTATTCACTATTACATAGAAAATTCACCCAAAAAATTTTAATGGAGGTATTTCTTTCAAATTTAATTAATAGCCTCTGATAGTCCAGGCACTGGGCTAGGCCTTTTGGAAAATAGCAAGATAAATATAATTTGACTTTTACCTTCAGGAAGTATAGAATTTAGAGAAGACACACAAGTCAGCATAGCAGAGAGTCAGATATAATGCATGTTAAATGAAAGCATGTACAAAGCTCTGGAAGAAAACTGAGGAGACAAGATTTCTTCTCCCTGGTGGAGCAGGTAGCATCAGGTGGAGTCTGAAGACTGGGTAGGACTTCTACCATTTGTCAAGGCAGCCATGACATTCCAGAGGAAGGAAAAGACCTGTGGCAGAATTGGGCATGCCACATTCAGGAAGAGTTAGCTGGAAAGAGAGATGGAAGGTGTACTGACAGATAAGGCTGGAAAGGGAAACTGAGGCACATTCTTGATGGCTTTGAAGTCAGGGAAGACCAACCAGAGGGCTACAGTGGCAGTCTAAATCTGACCACAACTGCTCGGATGTGTGGGGTTGTCATGAGGAGCAAAAAGAAGGGAACAGGCACAAGCCACTTCGAGAGTGTGATGGCAGAGGTGTGCCAGGATGGTGGGTATCTGGGAAGTGAGGGAGGCCTGGAGTAGCCGCCACCCCTGGGGTGTGGGCTGGCACAAAGCCACAGAGGTTAGTGACATTGCCCAGCATGTCCTTCTCTCGGGTAAGTGAACGGTTGGGGCTTCTGTCATCAATCTTGCTCTGAGTACTGTCTGGAGACAAGGCTTCATAGGACAGCTGCGCATCTAATTTTAGGTTCATGCTAGAGAAGCAGGACAGGTTTAATCTCCACAGGAGGGAAGAGTCATAGTGACACAACCCTGGGCATCTGCTCTTACAAAGGCAGATAAACCTTCCAGAATAAATCTTCCATAGCTCGCTAGTGTTTGGAGAATGATACTCAGGAGGGCTCTTCATGTCCCCTGACGCGTTACTTTATCCTCTTTTTGGAAGACTCCTTCAAATCCACGCATTCTGGCATCCCAGTGGAGTTGGGTAGAATTCATCTGGGTACATCTTAGCTACTATTTTGGGGATGGAGTTCATGAGAGAAGATGGGAACTGGCAGAAAGTTCCCATCTCCATATTCTTCTGTAGCCTCCGCTGCTTGATCCGCAGTGGGTAGCCAGGTATCCAACAGTATTTTTATTAATAATGATCTACAACGTTACAACTTGTCAAAGCTCACAAAGTTTTTGCACATTATTTCTTAATGCCCACAACAAACCTAGGAGGTAAGACTTGATACTTATGCTTTGAGAAATGTCAAAGCTCACTTAAGAAAAGTTAAATGAGGGCCGGCCCGGTGGCGCACTGGATAGTGCGCCGCTTGGGAAGTGCGGCGGCGCTCCTGCCCAAGGGTTCGGATCCCACATACAGACCGGTTCCCGCTCACTGGCTGAGTGAGGCGCGGGAGCAACGCCGAGGGTTGCGATCCCGTTGCCGGTCCCCGGTCCGGTACGGGGGCAACACTGAGGGTTGCGATCCGTTGCCGGACACGGAAAAAGACAAAAAGACAAAAAAAAAGAAAAGTTAAACGACTTGCCAAGGAATCAGTTGGAAAGTGGGCTACAGTGCAGTTCTTCTGATTTCAGCCCCTTTGCTCTTATCTTGCTATTGGACAGCAGGGGCAAGGTAGAAAACAAGGTAGCTTGGGGATATAATTCAAAAGCAGAGGGAATAGCCCTTGAGAGGAAATAGCCCTTAGATTGCAGAGAAGGACTCCCCTATAATTAAGCAAATTGTTCCACGGGTATGAGCCATTGAGATGGCAAAAGAAATTTTAGCAAACTTTAACTGCTTCTGATTGTTTCACACATAATTGTTTTAGAAATAAAATGCAGGAAATAGATTGCATAAGATATTTCAGTGGTGGCTTAAGAGCTGAGGCTCACGTGTCTGACAGGGTTTAAACCCTAACTCTTTCACTTAAACCCCAGCAGGTTACTTCTTTCTGTTTCAATTTTTTTCCTGTGAAACTGGGGACAGTAAGAGCAATCTGCCTTGCAAAGCAGAGGAGAGGCTCAAAGGAGATAATGCATACTAAGAGCTTAGCACAGTGCAGGGCACCTAGTACACACCATGGCAATGACAGCTATATTGTAATGGTTGGTAGAAAAGCCTCTCCTCCATGGAGGTTTGGTTTTAATTTGACATTTGGCTAAAGAAGGGGAACCATCTTGGCCAAAATTCATGGGACAGAGCAGACATGCAGTAATATGCTTGAGGTCCCTGAAGAGTTCTTTCTGTTATGGGAAGCACCTCACCCCCATTAAGACCTGGTGTTAACTTTCCATTTTCCTGTGACCCCTTGATCAGATCTGTACCTGAATTTGACTGCCTTTGCAGGAGGAAAGGTAACTTGTGTGGGTCTCTGAAAAGGCGACTAGTGTGCTGTGTTGTTTTCTTCCCCTAAGCTGAAGATATTAAAAGCTGTCAGGACCCCATAAGGGATCCTTGATACCCAAGGTTAGCCAGGAGGGGCTTCCTAGGGAAACCCTCCAAACAACATGGCACCCAACTGGCAAAGAAGAACATGTGAGACTCGTATGTGAATGGGCCCCCCAGACACCACACAGGTTTTCATGTGATGTAGGGTAAGCCACCAGATACTCCTGAACTTCTGAACAGCTGAGTTATGACAGTATCAGATTAGAAGAAACCTTGTGAATAGGGCAGAAAGATGAAGCTCATGAATTTTAAAGTATAGTGATCAAAAGACATGTCAAGACTGCAGATGTCAGCAGCAAAGCCCTGCACACAATGATAAAAATGAGACATACGCAAGTCATCCACATGTAAATGGATACAAGATGACTGAGGATGAGCGCTACTTGCCCACCAACAGCTCGGCACTACCATAGCTTCCATCAAGAGCTCAGCACTACCATAGCTTCCATCAAGAGCTTGGCACTACCATAGCTTCCATCAAGAGCTCAGCACTACCATAGCTTCCACCAACAGCTCGGCACTACCATAGCTTCCATCAAGAGCTCAGCACTACCATAGCTTCCATCAAGAGCTTGGCACTACCATAGCTTCCATCAAGAGCTCAGCACTACCATAGCTTCCACCAACAGCTCGGCACTACCATAGCTTCCATCAAGAGCTCAGCACTACCATAGCTTCCATCAAGAGCTTGGCACTACCATAGCTTCCATCAAGAGCTTGGCACTACCATAGCTTCCATCAAGAGCTCGGCACTACCATAGCTTCCATCAACAGCTCGGCACTACCATAGCTTCCACCAACAGCTCGGCACTACCATAGCTTCCACCAACAGCTTGGCACTACCATAGCTTCCATCAAGAGCTCGGCACTACCATAGCTCCTTAGAACTCAGACTCACCCAGGAAGAGTGAAAATCCTGAATGGACCAAAGAATCACTAATTTGACTTAGATCTCTGATGATACACATATATATTATTTGTTATCTGACATAAATGAGAGTTTAAAACAGAAATAAAGTATAATTACAAAAAAAATCTTTTTTTTTTTTTGTCCCTGAGTTTGTTACTCTGAAGTTTTAGACCTACTGGATGACGGTCCCTTGGTAGAATTTAGTTGAATCCCACTTTGCAATAAATTTGCACTCTAGAGAAGAGATTTACAAAATGAGATACCTAAAACACTAAACCCCCAAAATAGTTGGTCTTGGGAAAAAAAAGATTCTCTGGCTAAATCAGATTTGGAACAGGGTATACTTACTGCACAACCACTTTAGTCTCAACATGTGTTGGCTTTACAGAGGCTGTGAGAAGTTACAGTAGAGAAACCTATCAAACTTTGTTTAATCTAGTATTTCCCAATTTATTTGATGAGGAAGTTTTTTACTGAGATATAATGTATTTCACTCTAGGAAATGCTGGTGTGGAGCCGCAGGTGAAATGGATGGTAATGGCATAACCGTAGTGACCCAAGAGAAAAATAATCAGGTGGAACATGAGCTGAAGATTGATGCTGGGATGCAGAAAATACCGTGGCTGGGCATAGAAATGCTACTTGCCAAATGACCCCATATATCTTGGAAATTGGCTGAATTTCTTCTAATACTCTTTCAAGGTCCTCGCTGAGTCACTCCCGTAAATGATGGATCTTAATGGTTTCAAATATCTCTAAAGCCTTCATGTCTAACCATCTCCCTTTTTAACTTGGTGATTCACTCCACTCTAGCAAGCAGAGGCAGAGAGAATAGGCTGAGTTTCATTTTCCGATCATAAAAATACATCTCAAGACGAGCACACACAACCATGGTGGACTATTATAAGGCCTAGATTTCATAGCAGATGTTTAACTGGCTGAGTCTTTAGAGACCCTGTCATTTCTGGACTGTCTTTTGAGGACTTTACTCATTTAGGGTAGATGATAAATTTGCTGTCAGTAAAAACAACATACTTGAAGACTTCAGGCAAAAACATATGAGACTTTGAGTCTGAAAGATCTGGATTCAAATCTCAACTCTGCCATTTCCCAGCACTGTGACCTTGGATAAGGCTCTCTCCACATTTTGGCTTTCTCATCTGAAAATTAGTATATTCATATACCCATTCAGGGCTGTAGGGAGGATTAGAGGAAATGACTCATGGGTTGGAAGGGATACAAGTTGAGATGAGGTAAAAGCACTGAAACATATCTACAAGGGAGAAGTCATCACTAAACTGAACTGGAAGCATCCTGAGGATGTATATAGGGCCATCTCCATCTTTCCATCTGTTACAAAGAGGGCAGAAGTACTACAAACGTGCTTTGTACCTGATTGTTCGGGTGCGCTTTCGGGTGTAAGGAGTAATGACCTTGAAAAGCAGTTCCATTGCTCCATTAATTCCCAGCATGGCTCCCGTAGTGACTAAGAAAGACAAAAGCACAGTAGTTATTGTCATGAGTGGATGGGTTAAGGATCAATACAACTTGGATTGACTCCATTAATACTTTAACCTAATAAGCAAGAGAGCTCCCTTACTTTTCCACCCTGGTTGCAAGTTCCCCTGCAACTTTTGTGCTTGGACCTCCCATGACTAAGGTCATGACTTGAGTATGCCTCCATTAGAATGCCAAAGGAAGAATCGGTCCTTTCTGCTCAGAGCCTCGGAAATTTTTGCTTTTTGGTCCAATGAGATGGTTGTAAAAACATAGTCATAGATATGAATAATAGAAAGAAACTCAAAGGGGTATCTGGTCAGATAAAACCTCTGAATGTCATTCTCATCTCCAATAATGTCATAGCCTCTCTTCAATATCCTCAATACTCCACTCCACAAAGACCACTTTACAAAGAGCTCTGGCCATGTCCAAAAATAAGAGGAATCCACAGGACACAAAATGGAGCCAGTCTAGCAGAAGGTGAAAGTTTCAGTGGTGAAAGAAAGAAGGTTGTCTTCCAAAGTGTGACTCTCTTCTTTCTTTCATCCACTGCACTAGTGTTTTTAAGACAGAGACCTAGGAAAGTCTTGCGTTTGGGGCCAGCCCTGTTCTAGGAATAGTGAGCAGGAACAAGGAGGTGTTAGAGAAGCAAAGAGAGAGAAACAAGAGTGGCTTATAGTGGCTTTCTCCAAGCCTTGGGAAAGGAGGCTAAATGAAAATCTGGAGGCTCTAATATAGTTCATCCTAGTACAGTCTACCAGTCAAAGGCTGAGGCTGACATGTTAGATGTTGCAAGCAGCACATGTTCCTGGAACATCCTCTATGCATATGTCCCTCCTGAGGCTAGTACAGGCAGTAATTGCCTGATTCAAAATTTGGGGATTTGGCATTCTAGTCCTGCCCATCAATCTTCCACTCCTGTGGTTACTAACTCAGTTTTTACTTCTAAATTGGGAAAACAAGCTAGAGCAAACTCTTGGCAAATAATTCAACAAAATTCTAGTATTAAGTACAGTTAGGGAAGGGATGGTTTTAAGAGCACTGATTCTAGCTGGAAAGAGTTTGGACTTGGAATTGGAGGCAGATAACAATAAGAAATCCTCACAGAGTTCACCAAGGTTGGGTCTGTGACAGCTCTGTAGACATCCTCATTGGCCGTCTGAAAGCTGCCAAAGGATTCATTGGCTGCAATAGACCCAGTATGATTCCAGCCAACTCCTCCCTTGGAAAAAGGCTTTAGAAAGCTTGCTAGAACATTCAACAGTAGCTAACAATTCACCAAAGGCACAGCAATCCACAGGCTTCTTGAGCTCTCCTTGAATCTCATCAGTAAAGTCAATGTACAGAAAGTGACAGTATAATTTTTTAAATATCTTTTGAAACAGTTGGTTGGTACAATAGATGCAGGCTTAGAATATGAGCCAAATGACCACCTCCTCACACCCACAGGCAAATCTCAGGATTTCTAAGAGTTCTAGCTGAAAGAACTTTTCTAGATTTTCATAACCATTATATATAAGGAAGGCAAGTTATTCAATCTAATTATTCCTTAAGAAACCATGAGATACTTCAAATTCCATACTGCTGATAAGCTCCAAACGGGGGCGGCACACCTCCTGGCTACTCTTTAATGAGAGTTGTCCCTTACACAAAACCACCATTCTTTTTCTCTGTTATGCATGGGCTTATACAGATCCATTCAGCATCTCCCAAACACTCTGATTTTCTGGTCAATATATATCAGATGAGTGAGAGGAGGCTCCGACTGTGAACAAGAGTCGAGAACCTATCTCTTTATTCTCCAGAAAGAATTTCTCTTTGTGGGTCCTTCATGCTTATGAATAGAATCAACCAATGGAAATCAGATTGTTTTAGGAGCTCTTGGGATAGTTAGGGAGAAAAAATCACTTATTTATTCCCCATGTTTATATCCTTCCTGTTATTTCAAAAGAGTAAGAGAGGGCCGGCCCGGTGGCACACTGGATAGTGCGCCGCTTGGGAAGCGCGGTGGCGCTCCCGCCCGAGGGTTCAGATCCCACGTACAGACCGGTTCCCGCTCACTGGCTGAGAGAGGCGCGGGAGCAACACCGAGGGTTGCGGTCCCGTTGCCGGTCCCGGTCCGGTGCGGGGGCGACACTGAGGGTTGCGATCCGTTGCCGGACATGTAAAAAGACAAAAAAAAAAAAAAAGAGTAAGGGAAATGAGTAAGGCAGGGAAGAGAAATTAACACTCATGAGCTGCTGCTATGTAGCACGCACACCCGTGAACATTATCTTATTCATCCCACCTACCAAGTCTTTATATAAGCTTTGTTATGGGCTGAATTGTATCTCTTGAAAATTCATGTATTAAAACCCTAATCCTCAATACTTAGGAATGTGGTAGTATTTGTAAATAGATCCTTAAAGAGGAAATTAGTTAAAATGAGGTCATTATGGTGGACCTAATCTAATCCGAAGGTGTCCTTATAAGAAGAGGAAATTTGGACATACAAAGAGACACAGGGACGCACGTGCACAGAGGAAGGGCCATGTGAGGACACAGGAAGAAGACAGCCATCTGGAAGCCAAGGAAGGAGGCCGCAGAAGAAACCAAACCTGCCAACATCTTATCTCAGATTTGCAGCCTTCAGAACTGTGAGGAAATAAATTTCTGTTGTTTTAGCCACCCAGACTGCGGTATTTTGTGATGGCAGGCCCAACAGACTAACTGTGATAATTACTGCTACCATAATTTTACGAAGGAAGAACTGAGGTTAAACAGGTGAAGTACCATGTTCCATGATTCATAAGAAAGAGAATCAGAGTCAAACCCAGGTCTTTCTGGCTCTAAGCCCACATTCTTTCCGTTACAGAGCATATTGCATCTAAATAATTGTCACTTTTATTCCAGAGGAAGGGAGCTCAGAAAGGAGAAACAAAAGTCTGTGTTCATTACATGTGAGATAGGAGGTACAGAATCTAATCTATTAAAAAATGTCTCCATGTGGAGTAGAATTAACATGAGTTTTGGAGTTAGAAACTCAGCCCTCGTGACTTATTATCTGTATGAATTCGAGCAATTACTTCACTCTTCTAAGCTTCTTTTTTTATTTATTTTAGCTATTAAGATTGTGGGTCTAAATACAAAATTGTTATGATAATGAGAAATAATCCGGATCAAGAGATGGCAAGTAAGTATCAACGCACATGCTATGATGTATCTAGTAGTTACCCAGAGGAATGCTGAGAAGGATCATGAGGTTAAAAAAAAATGTGTAAAGAATTTTGTAATCAATGAATAACTTCAGGAATACAGTAGGGAGATCTGTGATGTCAGGGTCATTCTTGACAGATGTAACACACAACACTGTGCTTCGAATATGATAAAGAGTAAGTAAAGTCTGTCTTTCTCCTGCTGTAGGTCTTTTTCAACTTGTAGTGTTAACAGAAAAGCCTAGAATGCTGTAATGGGTGACACACAAGAAAAAACCATATCAAAGTTGATCATTAGGAAAAGACTCAAAGGTTCTACCTGGCTAAGGAGGAGAAAAATAACTTCTCACCCCCACAACCTCTGGATTGTTAAGCTCCTTTATCTGGTTAGGACCATATATATCCCCTACCCACACCCTCTTTCCAGCCAGACCCCCACATGGTTTTTAGGCATCACATGTGGAGGTTTCCAGGTGTCCCATCCCAGAGAGCCACAACAGAGTCACTTACCACTGGAGGCAAACACACGTAGAGCCCAGAGACAGTGGAGGAGGTTCTGGCTATGGGACAGGTTTTTCCTGGCCAGAATCAGTGTCACATCAAGTGCTTCCAATTCCAGTGCCTTCTGTCCAAACTTTTTATCTAAGAACACAAATCAAGCCATCTTAGTTGCATTTCACATTGATCCTGAAGATTATACAATGTGTGGAGTAGAGGAAAGGAAAGATGGTGGAGAGAGGAGGATGATCACTGCTAAAGACACTTTTCAGACCTAGTAAAAAAATGCTGATAAATATGTCCCCACTGGAGCCAAATGAATCAGAAGAACTATTTCAGGGTACACATATTTACACGAAGGTTTGTAGGCTGTATGACTCTCAAGTCCCTATGTCTAAAGATGTCTCTGGTTGTTCCCATACGTGTATTACATACAGTTCAGTTGGGTATAAATTTCTTCCTTTAAGACAATTCTAGAATTAAGAATACTTAAGTAACATGACATTCAAATGCAATGTGTGGACTTTGATTGGATCCTGCTTTGAATATGTCCGTAAAAGACAGCTTGGAACATTTACATTGGAATGAGTATAAATTATGCACATATTGCTAATTTTATTAGAGTTGTAATAACAGTATTGTGGTTATGTAGAAAAAGTCTCTTTTTTTAAAGAAATGCACTCAAAAGGATTTAGGAGAAAAATGCTATCTGTAATTTTCCCTAGAATGTTTCAAATGAAAATAAATAGGAAGGAAATATGGCAAAATGTTAACAATGGTTAGATCTAAGTTTTAGGTATCTAAGAGATCCTTTCTATATGACAGGAAATTTTCATGATGAAACTTCAAAACATATTTTTATAAATAAAATTTTCCCCTAAATTATCACTGTAAATAACCTGACATCTAGTGTTGCAGGTAAGTCACTATTTTTTATTTTCCTTTTTGTCTCTTTTTCGTGACCGGTAACGGGATCGCAACCCACGGTGTCGCGCCCGCACCGCGCTCAGCCAGTGAGCGGACCAGTCTCTATATGGGATCCGAACCCTCCGTGGGAGCGCCGCCGCGCTCCCAAGCGCCGCACTCTACCGAGTGTGCCACCAGGCCGGCCCCAGTCACTATTATTTTAATAATTAGAAAATAAGCATAAAAACAAGGTAAATGCACCTTTTATTCTGTGTTCCTTGTTCCCACTATAATACCAAGTGACTACACTACGAGTCACATTTGTCTGTGTCCTTTTCAAACTGGGATGCCTAAATCATCATGTTTGTTTTTGCAGGAATACAACACTATTAGATTCATTGCAGCTGGAAAAGAGTAAACCAGAGACAATATACTAAACTTATTTCACCAATATTTACCTCTGAACCAAGGACACCAGCAAAGAGACTGTGACTAAGCCTACAAGACCCATTCCCTTCATCAGAAAGGAGAAATCTATCCCACTCTTTCACGAGCAGCCAACCTCCTTTCTGTTCTGTTTAGGTCATCCCATTGCAACGTGAATGTCAAAGTCAAGACCAGAACCTCATGGTGGCAGAAACTGTGTTTATATACTTATTACAATAGTAATAAGGTCAATAACTTGGAAATCACTGCCTGGTGTATCTCTCATCTATTTCTACTATGAAATCGACATGACTCTTGTTGTCAGGCCCCTAGCCCCACATGTTAAGCACGTGACTTACAATGCCATGTTTAATCCTCAAAGCAACCCTAGAATTAAGTACTGAAACCTCTATTTTATACATAAAGGTGCAATGGTTTAGGAAGCTTAAGTAACTTGCCCAAGGTCATACAGCCAATAAGCATCACAGCCAGGCATGAAACCCAGAACCGACTTCCGGGCTTATACCGTTTATGACTGGGGTATATATCAGGTCTCTTCAGTCTTTTCCTGGAGGTCACTTGGCCCACTCTTTGCTTTGATGCCTTCTTCTCATCCTTCAGGTTTCAGCTCAAATGTCACCTCTCCCTGACCATGCCATCATAGAGCAGTATCACTCTCTTTCCCTACAGCATTCATCATAGTCTATTACCATCCCGTTGATTACCTGTTGACTTGCTGGCCTTCCCCAATTGAACATAAGCTTCATGAGAGCAGGTCCCTTAACAACATTGGTCACTATGGTGTTCTCAGTGCCTAGAACAGCACCTGGCCCTAAGGGACATGCAGTAAACACCTGCTGAATATTCACTGAATGAATTTTTTTGGTTTTGTCGGGGCATGCTCACACAAGTGCTGGCTGATGCCTGGTTCTCCATCATTACCTATGGAATGTTGAATGGACTTAAAGTAGAGATCAAAACATTGAAAGGAAAGAGTAGCCCAGAAACCCTGGGTCTTTGGCTACTGCTGCTAGAACTGAACATCCAAGGTCCACTTTTCAGAGGACCCAAGCTTCTCAGTCGTGACATATATAAGCCTCAGCACACAACTGGAGTTCAACTGTTATGACTAGTCTGCAATGACCTCATGAGTCCTAAGTCCTATGTTTTTAAATTATGCTCCAGCAAGTTCTAAGATTTTACAAAGGTGTTCCAGAGTTTTCATGGGGAAAGAGAAATGACTATGGAACATAAGTGGGAAAAACTCTATACCCCCATCTTCCCTTCAACTAGGGAAGCTCCACTTCTGTGTGACTTATTGTAGTGGGTTGAATGGTCCCCCCCCAAAAAAAAATTCGTGCCCACCCAGAACCTCAGAATGTTGTCTTCTTTTGAAATAGGGTCTTTGTAGATTTGGTTAGTTAAGATGAGGTCATACAGATTAGAAGAGCCCTAAATCCAACAACTGATGTCCTTATGCAAAGAGGAGAGGACACACAGAGTGACACAGAGAGCGCCACATGAAGATGGAAACAGAGATCAGAGCGATGCATCTACAAGCCAAGAAACACCAAGGATTGTTGGCACTTGGCAACCACCAGACATTAGGAGAGAGGCATTGAGCAGATTCCCTCTCACAGCCTCCAGAAGAAATCGACCTTGCCAACATCTTGATTTTGGACTTCTGGCCCCCAGAGCTATGAGACAACAAAGTGCTATTGTGTTAAGCCACCCAGTTTGTAGTAATTGGTTATGGCAGCTCTAGGAAACTAATAGACATGTAATGGACTTTTCATGTAACAGGCAATTTGTAAAAATGTTGCATTTATTTTTTAAATGATTAAAAACTGCATTAGAGTATCTCTCCTCTTTCCCCCATATGACCCATGGCCCATGTTTCCTGTGCCAGCTTTGGCCTGTGTCCTAAGCACCATACGTGGATTAGCTGATGTCTAGGTCAACAAAATTACCTCTCTTATGGGACTGGTCCTGCCATCACCACCAAGGTGTCCAGGACCTCCCTGTACTTCCTCATACGAGCTTCCCCAGTTGTTCTCATGATAACAACCCCAGAAGTGCCTTTCAGTCATCTGTGGGTATTGGAATGTGGGTACCTCTTAGGCCAACTTTGGCAAGCAGCCGAAAGAGAGGCAGGAGGATGTCATAGTCTGGAGAAGCTGTCCTTGCAGTGTCCACCAGGGTCTGCAGAAGGGCTTCACTGCCGCCCTTGCTGATCATGTAGTGAATCCTCCGGTCTGTGCCTGGGGGGGAACCAGAGGAATGATGAGCCACAAATAATAATCCTCATTTTCCTTAGAGCAGAAGGCAGACCTAACAGCTAGAGACAGAGAAAGTGTTGGTTCATCTAACCCCAGATACCAAAGTTATATATTTCTAGAAGCAACCTGTGTTAAAGTTGTTTTATCAGGTAAGGGTAGGGGGGTATGAAATGGGAAAAATCACAGAGTATTTCAGAACTGAGGTGTATTCACCTGCAACAGCTGTAATAAATGGAGCCTAGAATCTCCTTCCCTGAGAACCTATTAAACATTCAGCTTATGTGTGTGTGTACATAGATATAAAAAGGCATACAGTCTTACGTACAATCACATACTTAATAGAAGAGGGAATATCACCAATCCTCTGCTATAGGTTTGAATCATCTGTAACAGAGATTGGGATAATAGCTTATCTGGAGTGATTTTATCGATGATATAATGATTTTCTGATGCTGGCCTTCAGTAACTTTGGGGAAGAAAATATAGAAACCACTAGAGTAATTCCTTGAGAAACAAGTGTCCAATCATCCTGTCTAGGGAATTCTGAATAGTCTGGGGTTAGAATGAAATATTGGTCTTTATACCTAAGAATAGTTCTGGACAGGGACCTCCCCCACCTTGCAGTGCTACATTTCAACTTGGCAAGGGTCCTATGTGATTCTCTATGTATTAGGCATGGTTGACCTAACCAAGGTGGCCAACAAGGTAGGACTTTATCAAAGAAGACCATCTTATTTTTTATCCGAATGAAATGTGTCATCCTCCACAAAAGGAACAGTAATCACTACCTGTATCTTCAGAGGGAGAGCTCCAAGGTTTCATTCCAAAAGTTTCAGACACCTCTGGACAAACTGAAGACAGCACTATCCCAGAAGAGAACTGCCTTCACCAACAGAGGGGAACTCACTCAAAAGATTGCAGGGGACTCACCCTGCCAGTGGAAGGCAGCACAGCCTATGAAAAATACCCCCATATGATGAGACTCTTCCTCCTGAAACTGTTACCTTGAGGCTTTATGGCTTTGGAATGTCATTCATGTTTGGTATGGCCTGCTTGGTGTTCATATTTATTTCTAATGTAATGTGGTGGTCAGCATACATAGAAATGAAAATTGAGTGATGTTGAATATTCAAGAACCTCATCAGGACCTTGAACTAATAGAGGAATGCTCCAGTGATCTCAGTTGATTCCACTGTAGTCAACTCTGTCATCTTTTTTTTTTTTTTTTGTCTTTTTCCGTGTTCGGCAACGTGATCGCAACCCTCGGTGTTGCTCCCGCACCTCGCTCAGCCAGTGAGCGGGAACTGGTCTGTATGTGGGATCCGAACCCTTGGGCGGGAGCGCCGCCGCGCTTCCCAAGCAGCGCACTATCCAGTGCGCCACCGGGCCGGCCCAACTCTGTCATCTTGTCTCTGCAAACTTGATGCTTACTACACTTCCAAGTCCTGCTCCTGCCTCATATTCCAGCCTCTACTTGATATGTGTAAGAGTGCTGCCAATACCCAGCTCTCTAAATGGGCTACAGTGGAGGGGGCTCGAGAGAGAAGGGTAGCTCTCCCTGAGGAGAGCTCAGAGGTGGACGCAGCCCACTAGAGGTACTGGACCTCATAGATGAGAAGCCGTAGAATAACCACCCCAGAGTTTAATTTCCTCCTAAGTTTGGGTCACTATAGGGTGGGTGTTAAGACTGAAGAGCCCAAGCACAATCAGCCCAGCTTATTTTAGGTCTTATTAACTTCAAGGAAACAAAATGGCAGGTGTTTCTGTCTCTCATAGGAAACTTAGAGCTAGAGCAAACCTCCAGGCCACACAGCCTCCTGGGAGAGACCACAGATGGCAGGCTCCACGTCTGCCATGTGAGGGGATGAGGATATAGCCTACTCACCAACAGAAAGCATGTCTCCAAGGACCTGGAGGATGGTCAGGATGGACTCCCTGTCCAAGGAGCTCTGCAATGAGAACACAGGCAGCCATCTTTAAGAAGGAACGTAAGAGGAAGGCTTGATTAGGGGTGCATGGAAATGACAGGGATGAGCTTCCTTTCATGGGAAAGACTTCCTGACACAGAAGGATAGACAAGAGGGCTCAATCAGCAAGGGCCCTAGGGCTGTGCATCCATATTTAGTCTTTAGGACCCTTCTTTGGAGATCTGTCTTGCAGTAACTTCAGCAAGATGGACAGAAGAATAAGCATTGATAATTTACACAAAGAACAAGCAAGGGAAAGGCAGCTTTAGGGGCCAAGGTAACACAGATTATTTCAGTAGACTTGGATTATTTTTAAATGCAGGGCAGAGGGAAGAAACAGAAATCCACTAAAATGTTCTGATGAAAAGACTTCCTTGACTGACAAGCACGAATTTTTATTTTTCTCAAGAGAAACCCAGAGTGGTACTAAATCGTATTACGGCAATGCTCTAGGGAATCCTTGCAATGCTTGACTCTCTACCCTTTGTTATAGAGAAGAGAAGCCTGAGTTCAGAGACAGGGAGGACTTGCTGAATCCCCTGAGGTAATCCATAGAGCAAAGCCAGAAGTATAACCCAGTCGAGGTTTCCAAAAATCAGGCCTGTGGTCTTTGCACTGTAAGATTTTTTTTTTTTTTTTGGTATATTATTTAACGCAAAGCCTTAATCTTCCCATTAGTAAGTCTCATGCTCCTCATCTTCTTCAAAGACCTCAGTAACTCCCCATACATAGAGGATCAAGTCATAGCTCATTAATAGGATTTCCAAAGCCCTTCTTGATCTTGTCCTGCTTATGTCTCCAGTTTCATTATTCATTACAACCCCCCTACCCAGAATATGAGCTTCAGCAACATGAAATCACTTGTAGTTTCCTGCTCAAACCATGCTGCTTGTTGCCTCTGTAGCTTTGATCATACTATTCTCTCTTCGTGAAGCACTTTTCCTGATCTCTCAGCCTGGGTAATGCCAGCTCACCCTTCAAGAGACCCCCCCACCCACCAACCGACCACAGGGTATAGTGTCCCTTCTGTCTCCACATCACTCTAGGCTCACCTCTGACAGTGTACTTACTGCATGGTGTTGGCACCAGAGTACAATCTTGCTTCCCACTCCACACCCACTAGATATTAAAATCTTTAAAGAAGGAACCAAGTTTCATGTGTATCTGTTTCCTGCACCTGACACAAAAGGTGTTCCAGAGAAGGTTTGCAATAAATATTTGTTGAATGGAACCAAACTTAATCAAGAAGAACTCTAAGGGAGCCAGGAAGTCCAACACCACCCCCCAGGACAGAACAGGGTTTCTGCTTAAGACTCTCCAGGAAGTCATATTCCAAAACTTCAGCCCAAGCCACTTGCCTCAGCATAAAATTTAAGGGGGCATCCAAAAACTGCAATCATCAAGATGAATAATATCTTAATGCTGTACTTTTATAAATCAAGATCAATGCAAAAAAAAAAAACCATGATGAACAAAATATCAAAATGTAACTCTGACTCCTATTCTGGGTGGGATGAGACCTCTGGAGATCCCTATACTCTTGATATCTACACTTACCCAGAAAATAGACTTGGGTTTATTCTGACATTTTCTCTACCAGGAGCTTGGGCCTAACAAGGGCAATCTCAGCATACGCTTTGGAAATGCCTCTCATCACAGCTGCCTGAATGTTAACAGGAGGTGCCACTCTGCAAATCCCCAAGTCCACGCCATATACACATGCACACGATGTAGGTGCCTCCCAGGTCTTTGGTGCCTTCTAGTCTACCAAAAGCTGAAAATAGGAACCAAAGAGCAGCCCAGCAACTGATTCATCATTCTGGGGAGTTTACAGGACACCGGCCCTTTGAAAGTGAACCCAAAGATGACTCACAGAAGAAAACAAAGTCCCTGGAATGGTTTCCCTAATCAACACTGGCATTTCTGGATCAACCTCCAGCACGTCCCAACTCTCTGTGAAGGGGGAGAGGAATAAATGCCTTTGGCAAGAGGTGCAAATGTTGTGTAATTTTTTAAATGCTGGAATCATTAGTTAATTGTGCACAATGATCAAGGAACATGAAAATGAGAGGAAATGGAGAGATGAGGAAAAGAGGAAAGAGACAAGGGAAAGAGAAAAACTAATAAGGTGGAAACTGATTGAAGGGGAATAAAAGATACAGATTTAATTTTCTTTCATTCAATTATTCATGCATTCATCCCACAAACATTCATTGGAAATCATCTATGTTTCAGTCACTGCGCTAGGCAGTGAGGATACAAATTGATCAAAACACAATCTGCCTCCTGGGGCTCCAGGCCTGGCTGGGGTGAGCCGCTGGCAGACATGTAAGACTGGGATAGTAAGGGCTGTAACAGAGGTAAACATCAATGCTGGGAGAATCCAGGGATTAACCCCGCCACGTGCATGAGTGACAGATCTGAGAAACCAAGCAGAAAAGGGGGGAAAGGTTCCAGCCATTGCTGTAGCCATGTGCTCAGAGGAAAGCAAGACAGAGTATAGTGATGTTGGGGAATGGATCTGCACCCAGTATGATCAGATTGAATGAGGCAGGTGGTGGAAGAGATTGTGAGTTCCTGGTGGGCAAGAATCAGGTCTTATACTTCTGTATTCCCATCTCCTGAAGTATAATAAATAATCCACATATTTTACTGAATTAATTTCTCAAGCTAAGGAATTGCCTGCCTTACTACAATGCCCACTAAGACTCTCTGAGAACAGCATTGTCTTACACGCTTCTGTTGTGCCTGCCAGCCGGGATGTTGGACTGGGCATATGGTGTTTTAGTCCATTTTGTGTTGCTATAACAGAAATACCTGAGACTGGGTAATTTATAAAGAAGAGAGGTTTATTTGGCTTACGATTCTGGGACAGCTGCATCTGACATGGGCCTCCAGCTGCTTCTACTCATGGCAGAAAGCAGCAGGCAGCCAGCAGGTACAAGCAGATCACATGGCGAGAGGAAGCAAGAGGTGCCAGGGTCCTATAAACAATAGGCTCTCGTGGGAACTAATAGAGCGAGAACTCACTCATCAATCCCCCCTGCCCCAGGGAGAGCATTAATCCATTCATGAGGGATCTGCCCCCATGACTCAATCAGTTGCCAACACTGCGACATTGGAGATCAAATTTCCACATGAGTTTTGGAGGGGACAACACATCCAAACTCCATCACATGGCATGCATTAAATCACCATCCCTAAAGTGGTTTGGCCTGTGGCTGTAGGCTGCTCACACATCACCCCTTCCTCTGTAGTGGCCTCCAAGAAAACCACATTTGCTTCAAATAAGGGGCAGTCATGTGCTGATAGAGGATGTGGGTCCCTCTCCCCTATCCAGGCAATGGGCCATGGGCCATCTCCTCTAAGCCTTTCTCTCTTTAATGTGATTGGTTTAGAGGTGGTTATGAGCCCAGATCTGGAAAAGAAAACTTGAGTGGAAGTCTCCTGGAAAAGATTTTTCTCCAGGATTTAAAATTAAAATAAAAGCAAAAACAAAACCTTCCTGTTTTTGTACATTATTGTGTGAAAACATGATCATGGGTCTGAGTTGACATTGTTAAGCCACCAAATCAACACTATGGAACCACCTACCTGCAGACTTTCAGAGAAGTGAAATAATTCATATTCTCACTTATAAAAGCCACTTTTAGATGGGTAGTTTGTTACTGAATTCAGATGTGACATAAAAAAAGAAGAAAACTTTACACCTCCACATTCCCTCTTCCCAAGCACTATGGTTTTAATAAATAGGAAAGAAATTAATGTCCCAAACAAACCACAGGGCCTGCCCACCAAGAGAATCCTGCCGTCCCACAGAAACTGAGACAGTGTCATTGCTCATAATGTCCTCACTCAGATCTGAGCCAGAATAGATCACACAATATCGTTTTTCTTTAAGTGAAAATTATGGCTGTCAGTGGAGAGGAAAAAAAATGCCCAACAAAATCTCAACTGGCATTAATTTATGAACTGCTGTATTTACCAATAAATATTTTACACTATTTGGAAAAATAACACAAAGCCGTTATCTCACCCATAGTAATAATGAATGAGCAATTATAGAAAGCAAAATGCAGTGTGCCTCGACTTTCCTTTAATGATCCTTTTAAATGAATCATTGAGTAATCCCCTGTTGTTTAAGACTTTCCTATAAAAAATGGATCTGCCAAGCTCTCAGGGAGAGGCAGGCAGCTGGAAGAACAAGCAGTGTCTTTCAGTCTGTTGGGTTTTGAAATGCAATTTTCTCACATACTGTTTTGAATTTGTCAAATTTTGTGCTTTGAAATCTTCTGTGTCTTGCTGTTGCCTTCCTCCTCCTGATTCCTCTTTGTGGTATGAAGATAACACCCTTCACATTGCTCTGCCTTAGGAGGCTCAGCTCTAACCACTCCCCCAGCCCAGCAGTGAATGCACCGACTGCACAAGAGCAGTTACTATGCCCAAGAGTGTCACAGACACCTGTGCTTTCCAGGCTTTGCTCACATCTGTGCCACTGCTTGAGTACCACTTCTCCCTCTTCGTAGCATACTTCAATACCCAGCTCCAGTCTCCTGCCTAGTTTTCCCAACTCACCTGCCTTCCTATTACCCACAGTTGCCACATATGTCTGTACCCATTGGTCACTGCACAACTACAGGGGGCGCTGCTCACAAAGACTCGACACATCTGGTGCTCCCTCAAGTAGTGCAATGAGGTGGCTTCACCTCTCCAAGAACAGAATTATTTCCTCTACATTTGTTTTCTGACAACACTTTATACATATTTTTTATTAGAATTCTTACTAGACCCTAGTTATTTTCTTCCTTCCCTGTTCTGGTCATCTGTTGTAGGGTAACAAACTACCCCAAAACTTAATGGCTTAAAACATCAGCCTTTTTATTATATCTCTTGATTTTGTGGTAGGGAATTTGGGCAGGGCTTGGCTGGGAGATTCTTCTGCTTTCCATACTGTCAACTGACGTCTCTGTGTGGCACTTGGCTGGCAGATGCACTGGTCTGAAGAGTCTATGGTGGTTTCACTCACATGTCTGACACCTTGACAGAGATGGCTGGAGGACTGAGCTCACTTCAGACTGTTGACCACAATGCCTGCTGTAGGCCTTTCCAGCATGACAGTCATAAGACACTTGGACTTCTCACATGGCAGCTGGCCTCCCCCAGACCAAGCATTCCAAGAGAACTGGGCAGAGGTTGTGAAGCTTCTTCTGACTTAGCTTCAGAAGGCCAAATGTTACTTCTACTGCATTCCATTGGTCAATCAAATCACTGATGCTAGCCCAGATTCAAGTGGAGGGGAATTAGACTCTGCCTCTCATTTTGAGAAGTAGAAAAGAACTCGTGAACATTTTTAATCTTCCACACTCCCTTTAGGCCATGAGATCCTCTAGACCAAGAATTCTGGTTCATTCCTCTTGGTATCCCCAGATCCTATCATGGGGCCTTGCACAGAGTAGACATTAAGAAAAACCATGGAATAAGATGATATAGGATGGGATGGGATGAGTTGGAAACTGAATATGCAATCACCAGAGCCTTGCTATCCTGTTGTCCTCAATGCCAGGGTTTACCTTAAAGCATGTCCCAGTGAGAACACTGTTATGGAAGCTTACAGGGTGCACAGCTTGATTTTTCTGTTGGTCTAGCAACTGAGCAAGCAAATATAGAATGCATACTACATGCCAGGCACTGTACTGATGAACAGGGACCATCAATAGCATTGCAGTTTAAAGTGGAGGGAAAAGAAGCATCTCGTGCCCTTCCCGTCAATTTTCTCCACAAGGCCAGCCCCCAATTTTATCCAATTTTACTGGACTGGGAAAAAATAGCCCATCCTCATTTCACTTTGAGGTGCACCCCTAATACCACAGAAACTGAGTCCTTATACCCCGCCTCTTGTCCCCCAAGACTGAAAGAACAAGCCCATGAAATTCTAACTCTTGGTCTCTAAAGAATAAGACAGAATCCCTTCCAAACTCACAAGCCAAGAACACAGGACACAGCTCATAGCCCAAAGAAACCATATTGCCAAAAATAAATTTGTTCTTCCAGTCATGCATTTTGAACACTCACTAGAGATGGTCCATTGGTTAAATAAAAGACGTTATTAAATTTGTAGTTGGTAATGAATGACTGAAGGGAGCACTAGTCACAAACTCCAATTACTGAAAGTGGTTACAATACCAAAAATAGTGGCCAGCCACTCTCTGTCTTCACACAAGAGGAAACAGGCAGACACTGAATCATTAGAAATGTAGTTTCAGTCGATGGAAAAATTTCCTGTCAAAGTTGAAATGGGTTGATAAGAGAGAAGGGTTTAAAGAGGATGGACTGAAATATCTATGAATGAAATGAAATGACATCTGTTTCAACATGACGGGGGTTGGGATGGAAATAGTGGGGGCATATAAAAAAGAAGTTTGCCACAATATAGAAGCTGCATGATGGGTAATGTGGTTTTATAATGAAATGTTAAAAAATAAAATAAAGTGAAGTGAGGTATGTCAGGTACAAAAAGACAAAAACTGAATGATATCACTAAAACAATGATATCATTAAAACAAAAGTGGGGGGCCGGCCCGGTGGCGCACTGCTACAGTGCGCCGCTTGGGAGTGCGGTGGCGCTCCTGCCGAGGGTTCGGATCCCACATACAGACCGGCCGCTCACTGACTGAGTGAGGGGCGGGCGCAACACTGAGGGTTGCGATCCGTTGCCGGTCATGAAAAAAGAAAAAAAAGGAAAAAAAAAAAAAAGTGGTTCTCATAAAAGTAGAGAGTAGAATAATGGTTAACCAAGGCTGAGATGGGAAGGAGGGCGGTGGGGAGGAGAAGTGGTGGACTCACGGGTACAAAACTATGCTGTCTACCCCAGGTGAATCATTGTGCAGTATATGCATGTACTGGAACAACATACTATACCCCACAAATAGGTACAAGTAAGTGTTAAAATATTTTGAATAAATAAATAGCCTCTTTTACCAAAAAAATAATAATAACAATAATAAAAGATATAAAATGTTTTCCAGCTGGAGTACCTTAGAGGGAACCTTGAAAATGAAGTCACCTGGGTCTTTCTCCACAGTTCCTTGGCTCCAGTATTTGACAAATATTCCAATCATATCTTGTGTCTCATATAATTAATTGTTAAGGATATCAATGGTCCTCCTCCTAGGTAAAAAGGGTGTTCACGGTCCATCATGGGGTAAAGATGGAATGTGTCCATTTTTCATTTATTTGGCAGATCTTTGTTGAGCACTTATTATGTACAAGGCACTGTGAAAGGTGCTGGGAATACCATGTGTGGCATAAATATCCACGATCCCTGTTCTCATGGAGCGTCTCAGTTAGTTGCAGAGGCATGGATTATTCAAAGAGTCACCCAAACCAATGTAAAATTGCAACTGGGGATAAGTGCCCAGGTCTATTGTGCTGTGCAAGCATAAAATAGAGTTATCTGACACAAATCAGAAAAGGATTCCCTTAAGAAGCAACATTTAAGCTGAGAGCTGATGGATAAGCAAGAGTTAACTAGAAGATGGGAAGGAAGAATGCTCAGGGCAAACAGGGTACAAGGGAGGGTGGTGTGCAGAGTCCTGCGGCTGATGGAAGCTTGGCAAAGTTGAGAGCCTAGAGAAGGCCAGTGAGGCTCAGGCAGGGAAAAAGGGAGCAGAAGAATGAGGAGATAGTTAAAAGGATGTACTTTAAATTCAGATAGACTTCAGGCTAGTTTTCTTAACCTCTGCAAGACTCAATTTCCTCACCGATATTATTGAACTCAGGGGTACAGTTGGGTTAGAAATACCATAAAGATGTAAAAATGCTCAGCTCACTTCCCAGGTCACAATAAATGCTCAGTAAAATATTGATAAATAAATAGGCTCCAGACAAAAGGTGAATCATTTAAACACAGGGATAAAGATCCTTTGAGATACATCTTCCTAGATCAATTTTCCACCCAGGTCACGATGTTCCCAGTTTAGCAGAATACACTTAAGGAGTCAGGGGGAATATAACATAAGAAGACAGAGAGGCTGCATCCACGGGGCAGAAGCAATTTGGAATCCTGTGCTTTGTCAACATCACCCATCAGCAACATCACTTGTTGCCCCTCAATAAATGGTAAAGTCTCCTGTCATAATAATAATGACAGTAATCAACAGCATCACATCCCTGAAAGGTTCTCTGATTTCTTTTAAATGATGCTCAATGGAACGCAGGCCCCGTCTCTATTTCTAGGAAAGCTTGTGACGTCTCTCCAAGGTACGGTTGACAAATTACAGCACAAAACTTGCAGGTTAGAATTAAGGATTACTGAAAAGAAATACCAATTTTCAGCTTTTCTGAATGGATTCTAAACACAGCAAGTAAATAACACCTCCAGGTGCCTACCACCCAAGGCTCAGCACCAGTGTCAGAGGCAGTGAGTTGCTGACTTCTTGCTTCACCCCAGCAGCTGCCACTCATTGCCTTGATCCTCTGAATCCACCACTTCCAAAACACACCTGAGCAATTAAAAGTATCCAGGACTGTGAGGCACTGAGCCAACTAATTCTCAGATTTAGTTCTTCCCAAAAATGCTAAGATGCCCTTCTCCAAGTCCTGCACAGTTAATTCATAGCAAGCTGTTCTAAGGCAGAATTAGGAAACAGGAAAAGTTTGGTCCTGGCATCCCGTGTCTCCTATTTCAGGGACTCCCACCAAGCTCATGGGTACTCTACCACTTGAGTATTCTCTAAACTAGCAGGTAATGGCCTACCCTCACCCAATCTGCAAAGCTGTTTTTCAGAGATGTTTTGTACTATTTGAGGGTTAAGAAACAGACATCAAGATATGAATTGGCGTCCCATATAGCCAACAATATTATGATTATTACCACTGAGTGTCTACTTTATTTCAGACATCATTTACTGCTTATCCTCAAGATAAAAGCCTCATCTTGTAATTTAGGTGCCATTGAGGCCAAGAGAAGTTGAATAATTTGCTCAAAAGCAACAATAACCTTTCTTCATATTTTCTGAAGTGAGTTTTAAAACCTAGCAAGTTTTAAGAAAATCAGGACATTCTAAAGTAACAAAATTAATATTTCTGGGGCCGGCCTGGTGGCGCACTGGATAAGTGCGCCGCTTGGGAAGCACGGTGGCACTCCCGCCCGAGGGTTCAGATCCCATATACAGACTGGTTCCCGCTCACTGGCTGAGCGAGGCGCGGGGGCAACACCGAGGGTTGCGATCCCGTTGCCGGTCCCCGGTCCAGTACGGGGGCAACACTGAGGGTTGCGATCCATTGCCGGACACGGAAAAAGACAAAAGACAAAAAAAAAAAAAAAAATTAATATTTCTTTAGTGAAAACTCTTTGGTTCTAGAATACAAACTGACTTTTTTTTATTAGGGTTTTTTTTTTTACTAAAACATAATTGATTATACATATTTGTGGGGTACAGAGTTGAATATTAATGCCTGTGTTCAATATGTGGTGATCAAATCAGGATAATTAGTATATTCATCATTACAAACTGTAATCATTCTTTGTGACCCTTCACCAATTTCTTGCTGTCCCCCTTCTCTCTCTCCCTTTCCCACCTCCAGTAACCACAGTTCTGTTCTCTCCTTTTGAAAGTTCAAAGTATTGTTGTGATTGTTCTTTCTTTTTTACTTACTTATTTATTTATTTATTTATTAGATACCACTTATGAGTAAGGACATGGGACATTTCTCTTTCTGTGCCTGGCTCATTTCACTTAACATAATTTTCTCCAAATTCATCCAAGCTGCAGCAAATGACAGAATTTCCTTCTTTTTGATGGCTGAGTAGTATTCTGTTGAGTACATATACCACATTTTCCTTGTCCAGTCATCCGCTGATGGACACTTAGGTTGGCTCCACCTCTTGGCTACTGTAACTAGAGCTGTAATAAATATGGGAGTGCAGGTGCATGATGATTTCCATTCCTTTGGGTATACACCCAGTATTAGGATTGCTCTATCATATGACAGTTCTATCTGTAGTTGTCTGAAAAACCTCCACTGTTTTCCATAATGGCCGTACTAATTTGCAGTCCCACCAACAGTATAGAAGAGTTTTCCTTTCTCCACATCTTCACCAGCATTTGTTATTCTGTCTTTTTTATAACAGTCAGTCTAACTGGGTGAGACGATATCTCAATGTAGTTTTAACTTACATTTCCCTGATGCTTAGTGATGTTGAGCATTTTTTCATGTATCTGTTGGAAGACATTTGCATGTCTTCCTTTGAAAAATGTCTATTCAGCTCCTTTGCCCATTTTTAAATCAGGTTACTTGTTTCCCTACTGTCAAGCTGTTTGAGTTCCTTGTATATTCTTGATATCAATCCCTTGTCAGGTGCATATTTTGAAAATATTTTCTCCTATTCAGTAGGTTGTCTTTTCACTCTATTGATTGTTTCCTTTGCTGTGCAGAAGCTTTTTAGTTTAATGTAATCCCATTTGGTTTTTTTTTTCTTTTGTTGCCTGTGCTTTTGAAGTCTTATTCATAAAGTCTTCACCCATTCCTATATCCTGAAGTGTTTCCCTTATGTTTTCTTTTAGGAGTTTTATAATTTCAGGTCTTGTATTTAAATCTTTAATCCATTTTGAGTTGATTGTGGTATATGGCAAGAGGTATGGTTGTAGTTTTATTCTTCTACATATGGATAACCAGTTTTCCCAACAGACTGTCCTTTCCCCAATGTATGTTCTTGGTGCCTTTGTCCAAGATCAGTTGGCTGTAAGTACATGGATTGATTTCTGCATTCTCTATTGTGTTCCATTGGTTTGTGTGTCTGTATTTATGCCAGTACCATGTTGTTTTGGTTACTACAGCTTTGTAGAATAATTTGAAGTCAGGTAGTGTAATGCCTTCAGCTTTTTTTTTTTTTTTTTTTTTTTTTTTTCTCAGAATTGCTTTGGCTATTTGGGGTCTTTTATTGTTCCATATGAATATTAGGATTGTTTTTTCTATTCCTGTGAAGAATGTCATTGGTATTTTGATGGGGATTGCATTGAATCTGTAGATGACTTCAGGTAGTATGGACATTTTCACCAATGTTAATTCTTCCAATCCATTAGCATGAAATGGCCTTCCATCTTTCTGTGTCCTCTTTAATTTCTTTCAGCAATGATTTGTAGAGCCCATTGTAGAGCTCTTTCACCTCCTTGGTTATGTTTATTCCTAGGTAGTCTATTTTTTTGTGACTATTGTAAATGGGTTTACCTTACTGATTTGTTTTTCTGCTAGTTCATTGTTGGAGTATAAAAATGCTACTGATTTTCATATGTTGACTTTATATCCTGCAACTTTGCTGAATTCGTTTATAAGCTCTAGGAGTTTTTTGGTAGCATCTTTAGATTTTTCTGTGTATAGGATCATGTCATCTGCAAACAAGGACAATTTGACTTTACCTTTTCCAGTTTAGATGCCCTTTATTTCTTTCTCTTGCCTGGTTGCTCTGGCTAGTACTTCTGAATTATGTTAAGTAAGAGTGGTGAGAGTGTGCATCCTTGTCTTGTTCCTGTTCTTAAAGGAAAAATTTTCAGCTTTTCCCCATTGAGGAGGATATTGGTGGTGGCTTTTTCATATATGATTTTATTGTTGAGATATTTTCCCTCTCTACCTAATTTGTTGAAAGTCTTTATCATGAATGATGTTGAATTTTGTCAAATACTTTTTCTGCATCTATTGACATAATCATATGGTTTTTATCCTTGATTTTGTTGATGTGGTGTATCACATGTATTGATTTGTGTATGTTGAACCATCCTTGCATCCCTGGGATGAATCCTGGTTGGTCATAATATATAACCTTTTTGAAGTGCTGCTTTATTCTGTTTGCTAATATTTTGTTGAGGATTTTTGCCTCTATATTCATAAAGGATATTGCCCTGTAGTTTTCACAAACTGTGACTGTTTTAAAACATATCCAAAAATGTCTTGTCACACCTGCCACCAAGAGGTGGGATTTATGCCCCTACCTTTGAATCTTGGCCAATCTTAGTAACTCTCTTATTACCGAATAGAATGTAACACAGGTAACACTGCTTATCTTTTAGGCTAGGTCATCAAAAGCAATGCAATCTGAGGGTACAGTTGGAGGAATAAGAAACAGGCATCAGGTCACTAGGATGCCAGCATTTGAAGCCCTGAGGCAACCATGCTGTAAGAAAGCTCAGGCCATATGGAAAGACCCATGTAGTGCTTCAGTAGACAGCCAATTAAGCTCTCAGCTGAACTGGGAACAGTTGGAATTGAGTATCAACCAGAGAGTAAGCAATCTTGAATGTCTGAACCAGTTGAGCCTTCAGATAACTGCAGCCCCAGCCATCTTCTGACTACAACCATGCAAGAGACACCAGGCAAGAACTTCCCTGCTGAGTCCTTCCCAAATGCCTGCCCCACCAAGTTGGTGAAAAAAATAAGATAAAATGGTTGTTTTAAGCAACTGAGGATGGGATAATTTCTTACACAGCAATAGTAACTAGAATACAAACCATCTCAAAGCAGATCAATAAAAAGCATTAAAATTTTGATTTCTAAAAACTGAATTTGAAATGCATGACAGTAAAAAAAATCTATGATCTGTACCATTTTAATTGCAATATCTCACAAAGATTTACAATTTCTCTTTTGTGCAGTTATTGATTTTTACAAAAGACAACATAATAGGAAGCAGAGAAACATTGGACTTGGAGGTAGTAAACCTAGCTCTAATCCCAAATTTTTATTATGACTTTAGATAAATTATTTACCTCCTCTGGACCCACTTGATTTCCTCATGCGTCAGCTAAGGGAATAAGAAGAGGTAATTTCTCCAGCCTCTTGCAGTTTCATGACCCAGAGATATTCTGTGATATCAGATTGGGGTTAATAGAAGATTCTCATGCTAAGAGGCCACCTCTCTATCTTTGCAGTGTGGACCAGTCGTGACTGCTGTGTGTGTAAGACTCTGAAAATGAGAAATGAGAGAATAAGTAGTAGTTTCTGTTCATCTGCTGGAAACATGCCAAGAGTCTCAGAAGACAGGTGTGCCCTCAGAGAACTCAGGTAGGACTTCTAAAAGTATCCCCCAGACTCCAGAATAGACAGAGTGACAGACATGACAAAGGGCCAGTGTTGACTTGAGTTCAGTGATTCCTGTCCTTCCCTCCACCCTGACCTCTGCTAACCTTTGTTAACTTAAGACAGCACCATGCCATTTTAAAAGAACAGCTCTACATTTGGCCTATTGCCCAGGAAGGAGTAATTCTTTCTTTTTTAGTTTGCATATGTTGGCCAGCAGCCTCTGGGGTGTGAAGATATCCCAGCATTCATCTTCCAACTTCACACTTTTCTATTAATGCCTTTCTGTCCATTCTGCCCACTCTCTCTTAAAACCTCCACTCTACTATCTTCCCAAAAGGATCTATCAATGAATTAGTTTATGCTAATGCAGGGTTTCTCATCCTCAACACTTTATACATTTTGGGCTAGATAATTATTTGTTGAAGTGGGAAAGGGGGAGTGGTCACATACATCATAGGATGTTTAGCAGTATCCCTGGTCTCTACCCACTGGAGACCAGTAGCATAATCATCCCTTGACCCTAACCCCAGTAGTGATAACCAAAAATGTCTACAGAAACTGCAAAATGCACACTTGGCCCCAGTTAAAAAGCACTGCACTAATGCATTAGTGACTAATATCTATGTACCATAGTATCCTTCCCAGTGTACCTAATAAGGATAGTGATATAAATCAAAGCAATAAAGGCCTCCTTGCTTCAGGGATCAGTAAAAGCCAAATCAGAGAGATAGTTGTGGGCCTGCAGCCTTGTGGAGTCTCCCACAAATTACTCCTCCCAGACAGCTGAGACAACTGTCTACTTTCCATTTTCATTCAAAGCCAGGACTAGATTTCTGAATCAGATATGTGATCAGTCAGATTCATAATACACACACACACACACACACACACACACACACACAACATTAAATGACAACCTAGTTGAATTTAGCAGATATTGTTTTATAGATAAATTCATCACCTACTCAACTGCTTGAAAATAAGTCAACAGCTAGTAATTAAATTGAGGGTGTGGTATTGGTCTAGCATGAGACATTACATCAATTTTTTGAGTGATTATTTTTTCATCCTCCCTCTACGGTAGTGGTTTCTGTTATGTTGAAGGAGAGAATCCACCACATTCTAGAAGGTAAAGACTAAAATTTTCTTTGTTTTATTGTTAATACTCTTTCTGATTTTCCCATGATTGGCCAAGTTATCAAAAGCACTGTGTTAATATATCTGGAAGATATTTATTGGATGGCTACCCCATGTTAAGGACTGGGAATACAGTTGTAAATAAGTCAGTAAGTTCTCAGTTCTCACAGATATCTTAATCTAGAATGTGTTTTCTCAACTAGTGCTTGGGGTATGATTAAGGTTAGTAGATAATAATTGTCATATGCCCCAGTTTTCTTCACTCTGCCACATAAATATAAATTGCTCTAATAAATGAGCTCCTTTGATTTAAAAAAAAAAAGAGAGAGAGAAAGGGATAAGGAAAGGGAATGTGGATGAATTAGCATAACTTAACACGGAATCTTTCTGCCTCCATTAATAAAATAAGGCCCAGACACTTTAAGATTGGGTTGGGGTGGAGTGGTATTACCACATGAGGCGAGGGAGCCACAGATCAGAGATTGAGTCTCTGCTCCTGGGGATTCTCCTCCCTCCCAACATGCTCAGATAGTAAGATACTGAGCCAAGACATAAACCTTGCAGATGACTCTAGAATTCAAACATATATCATTATATGAGATTAATTGGTAAATAGATAAGCAAATTTGTAAGGTATATGGGTTAGTTAAGATACTACTACCCATTATAACAAATAACCCCCCAAAAAGTATTAATAGCCCAATTACAAAAAGAGGGGTTTTTTTAATTCACATAAAGTCCAAAAGAAATATTCTTGATTGGTGGACAGGGCTTCCACAAATGGGGATTCAGGAACCCAGGTTTCTTCTATCCTGTGGCTCTTCTTTTCTCACGTGTCCTGCAAGGTCAACACATTTTTCTGCCTCGCGCCAATAGAAAAGAAAATGCAAAGGATGTCTCACAGGGGGTTGGTATGGGTCAGGCCTAGAAATGGCATTTATCATTTCCAATCTCATTTCCTTGGCCAAAAGTCAGTCACGTTTTCATACATAACTACAAGGAAGGATAGAATACTTAGCCCAATTGTTGTGTTAAAAGAAGGGAAAATGGTTTGGTAGATAGCTCGCATGGCTCTGCCATAGTATAGTTTCCTCATCTTCCATTTAGGGTTTCCCAAGAGGTATGATTTCCCACCACGCCCTTGGCTGGCCTCCTTCTGGTGGGTACTCTTTCCCTTGCCACAGGGGACCACCCTCCATCATGTCTAGACTCATCAAACTATAGGCCAAAGTAAGCAAGGTCGGTAGACTCCAGCTTTCCTACCCTGCCATATACAGCAATTTTCCAAGTTCTTATTTCCTATATGAAGACCTACCTCATTCTTGAAAGATTGACTCTGGAATTGATTACATCTTTCACGAGGAATCAAACCCTCAACCTCAATAATAAGCACAATATTATATACAAAAAAAACCCCCATACACTAACAAGAAGGAATCAGTATATCACACAACATATGACCAAGGCTGAAAACAAAAAGCCCTTATACTTCTGAGTGTATACTTCATAAACATAATTATCAACAGCTAAGGTCAATATGCCAAGGGTAAGACATTAAAAATTCCTATAGATCTTCCCATGTTTGAAGGCCAGATTGTTGGGGAGTATCTCAGAAAAATACTGTCAACACTCAGCCTTTAAGTTTCTATGAAAAGAGATGACCCGTTCTGTCTGGATAGCATGGCCTCCTCATCTCATGAGGCACATCTCAGAAGTATTTCAAGCCACATCATGAACTCATTACGCCAGCTGGTTCATACCAAGCACCCTTAAGGATCCAACTGTGATTTCTACCCTAGTGATTCTCATCTTCAAAGCAAATGTTTCCCACCAAATATATCCAGGAATCTCAGTGCTATGTGGCCAGCTGCAATGAGAATTTGTGCAAGATTTGCTATATTAATTATAACCATAGTGCACCAGCTAAATAGAAAACAGTTTGGAAGTACATTAAGCCTCCTATTCATCTTTCCAAATGCCCTAGAACTTCATTTCCAGATCATTCAAAGACCAAAGAATTAGTTAAACATATTTTTTATCTGTATCTCGATTATAGGTCCTGTTCACCCCTTCCTTAGTGAATGAAGATGTCCATATCCTGTACAGATAAGGGTGTTTTGTAAAATACTCTCTAAGAGAAGTCTTGCCCTTCACCAATAGAAACTGTACTTAAAGCATTGTTAAACTCACAGATTCTACCATCTATTTATGAATATTCTGGATACCTCTTTGGAAATGTGAATATCCCATCCTGAAGCTACAAAGATGCACAGGTGTTACCCTAGATCTCCGCTAAGGACACTGCCTGCTTGAAATAGATTCCTCTTGGTTGTTTATCACTTCACACCAGGTTCTTCACGCACTTAAGGCAGGTAAGCATAAACTGTTTTTAGATGAAGATAACACAATGCAAACTGATGTTTTGTCTTTTTCATAGTTTGTGACCCAAAAAACCACAGGATTCTAGAAAATCAATGTCGGCAGGCTGGATTATAAAATTAATGAGAGTTAAGAGGTTAAATAAATGGGAAAGATAAGAGAAAAAGAGCTTCAAAGGGTAGAGGCAGTAGTTCTACTATGGATCAAGCTTTAAGGATCAAAGATTATCACAGGACACTGAAAGGAAAACAGTCTATTAAAAGATTCAGCAACCAGGCCCTGAATGTTTGGCAATTAGCCAGTTAAGTCACAATTTTAATAGTCCAGAAAAGTGTCTGCAGCTGTGTAGGATCACGTAACTCATAAAGAGGACATCAGGCAACTCTCCTCTAATTCAGCCAGGGCTGAATTCCAAGAACTAAGGAGATACTCAATAAGCTCTTAGTTCAATGCTCCCACTTAAGGAATACAAATTTGTTTCTTTTCTCCTTTCTGGAATTCTGCTTTATGTTGAATTATCAAGGAAATGTCATGATGATAGAAGTTGCATTTGACTTTGATCCTCTCAATAAATCTGAGAGACATGGCTGGGACACCAACACTCAGAGAGCTGGTGGCATCTCCTTGCATAGGTTGAAGAAGGATGAGATGAGAAAATCATCAAGAATGCAGTCCTACAGAGGTGTGAGTTCCTTCATAAGCAGTAACTTGACAGAATGTCCATTTACCTGTACTTCTACCCATCCATTCAATCAATTTTTTATTAAAACTATTTGCTAATCATTAATACATGATGAGCCATGGATGAGGGGGACTCAAAGGATGCCACCGGTATGGGAGTTCTTGATCCAGCTGCAAAAGAAGCCAAAAAGAACACAGAAATATTGTCAAGTTATCATTTTCAAGTCCAAACTGAAGTCAATACATAGGAGTGGTTAATAGGAGTTAAGGGAGAAGTAGGAGAGGAAGGGAAAATCTAAGAATAAAATTCATCATCATGGAAATAAAGTTAATAGTGGTTGACAATAGGAAGTGGGAAGTTCTTTCCAATTAGAGACAACAGTTATTTTGGTTATCCATGACTATACCAATTTCAGGGTAGAAAGGTCTTCCAGAAACCTTATGAATTATTTTTGAACTCTGTCTTAAGTTTGGTCTCCAATCTTCTTGTAAGAAGTCAACCTACTATATAAGTAAAGCACAGATTTACCATGATTGAAGACCACAGTTCTCTCTCACCAGGCATATGTGATTCGGCTAGCTAAGCAAAAGCACAGAGGCTTCGATCAGTCAGAAATGCTGCAAAGGCATTATTGCATTTTGAGGGATGTCTGACCAAATTGTTCTAAAGCCCCTTTTATTCATTTAACGAGTAAAATAAAGTCTACTTTTTAACATCAGTCAGTTTTATGTTCATTTACAAAGAGTAACTATAATTGGGTTGTAACATTATACAGACTATTGTGTGTGACTTCACACATAATTAAGTGAAGCATTATAACCTTCTGTTTTTCAAAGTCTTCATGATCAATTGTCAAGCAGTTGATAATGAATGACCACTCTAACCATTTACTCTTAAAAACTACATTCAAAATCTGGTGTTTCAGCTGTATGATTGGGAGTATACACACTCTTTGTAGAAAATATACTGATTTCTTAAAACCACCTGGTAGGTCAGTACCAGAGGCATGGACTAAGCCAATTAAGAAAACAGAAGAGAAATTCGCACAGAGAAAAAGAACAAATTCTTGAAATTTTTTAATAAACTTTTTAATTTAGAATAATTTTAGATTGATAAAAAAAAAAGTTGCAAAGATAGCACAGAGTCCTTGTGTCTCTGTCACCCTGTTCTCCATTATTAACACCTTATCATAACATGGTACATTTGTCAAAACTAAGAAACTGACATGGATACATTATCATTAAATAAACTCTAAACTTCTTTGGATTTCACCAGCTTTCCCATAATGTCCTCACTCTATTTCAGTACCCCATTCAGGGTACCACATTGCATTTAGTTGTCATGTCTTCTCGGTCTTCTTTGGTCCAGTACAGTTTCTCAGTCTTTCCTTTTTTTTTCTTTTTCATGACTTTGACAGTATTAAGGAATAACAAAAAGGTATTCTGTAGAATGGTCCCCAATCTCAGTTTGTCTGATTTTTTTCTAATTACCAAACTGGGGTTATGGGTCTTCAAAGATGAAAGGTCCTTCCCATCTCATATCAGGGGTACAATGTGATAACCACACGTTGCTGATGATGTCATCACTTGGTTTATCACTTGGGTAAAGTGATGTTTGCCAGGTTTCTCTACTGTGAAGTTACTATTTTTCCCTTTCCATACTCTGTTTTGTGAAAGCAAGTCATGAATTCTAGCCTACCCTTGGGGAGAAGGGGTGGAATTAAGCTCCATCTCTTGGCGGGATACCTTCTAAATATATTCTTTAAATCCTTGAGGTTTGAAGGAGAACTATGTTCAGTTCATTCAGCTTTCATGGAAATATCTACATTCTCCCCCATCCTATTTTTCATAATTACATGCCCATTACTCCTCCTGGAACAGGACCCTACAACACTCAATCTGTCAGTACCTCCTGCGACCGTGTCAGGAAATGGATAATATCATGTTGCTCCGATGACTATTTTGCCATCAGCAGTGGATTCTGGCTGCTGTGAGGTGCAGGGGAAGGGATTTGGAGGCAGTTCCTTGGAGGGAGAGATCGCATTCAGACGCAAATGTGTGCAGTAATTTGGTATGATGGGCTGTAATTTTCCAACTTCCTTTTGCAAAGCAAATTGCTTTTTGAGTTGAGATGTTCTCTGGCTTTCTTTCCCTCAAGTTTGGCCTCATACGAAAGTCCCCCTTTTCAAAAAGCCAAATTTATTTCATTTTATCCTATAACTAATTTAATTCTAATTGCACAATAACTACATTAGGCATCACTGAACTATAACACATTGTAGAATTAAAACTCATCCGTCAACCTGTAAAGCGTAAGTAGCCTAAGAGTGTGTTCAGAGATTAACCTCTGAGAGTCTGCCTTTGAGCTTTAGGTTGGTTGAAACAGGACTGAAGAACACTACACATCCTGGCTCTCAAAACAGCAGACAATTTAAGAAACATGGGTGCCCCTTGGAATCCATATGAATCCTCCAAATGGATCAGAATCTTAGACTTTAGTTGTTCCCTAATCCTACTATTGTCAGATGTACAAACCACCCTTACAACATGCAAATGAGGAATTTTCTAATTTTTTTTTTTTTTAATACATCCAGGGACAGGAGACTAAGCATCTCCCATAAAAGCTTACACCACTGTTTGAAAATTTTACTTTTTTAAAGAAAGTTCTCTTCATGGCTGGGTATGTCTTTGTGATTTACATATTTATACATTTGCCTAATCTCTATTGAAAGGGAATAATAATTAAATTTGTTTTAGTAATAGCCGACATTGATGTATATTTTTTACATAGAAAAATATCTGGGGAAGTAGATGTTAATATTATTTCTGAGTAGTGGGATTGCAAATTATTTTTGTTTATTCAATTTTCTAATTTTTCTGAAATGACCACAGACTTCTTATATAACAAAAGATGATAAAAGCGAAAGAGAATGTAAGGGGAGAGGAAAGTAGGTAGTGGGAAATACATGAGCCCAAAAGTTTCTAATATCTTTGGGGCAAGAACACACTTATAGGGCCGGCCCGGTGGCGCACTGCGCTAGTGCGCCGCTTGGGAAGCGCGGCGGCGCTCCCGCCGAGGGTTCGGATCCCACATACAGACCGGTTCCCGCTCACTGGCTGAGCGAGGCGCGGGAGCAACACCGAGGGTTGCGATCCCGTTGCTGGTCCCGGTCCGGTACGGGGGCGACACTGAGGGTTGCGATCCGTTGCTGGACACGGAAAAAAAGACAAAAAAAAAAAAAAGAACACACTTATATTGAAGAGATACCTCTACAGCGATTAATATTCTTGCCTTATATTTTAAACATCTCTGTATTGATTCAACAGACATTTATTCTCAATAAATGTCTGTTGAATCAATACAGAGATATTTATTGAGAAACAAACAATTTGTTTATTGAAAAACAAAACATGTCAAGAGTTCTGCTAGGCACTACAGATACACAATTAATGAGATATTATTTGTGCCTGTGGCACATAGTGCAGACAGACATGCAAACAGATAAGCACAGGCTGTTCTATATAGTGGCAGTGGTTCACGACCACCACAGCCAGTCCTGCAGGTTTGCTCTGCTCAGTGATGCCAGGCCTGAGAGGGTGCACCTACCAGCACAGTCAGTGCTGATTTGCATACTTACTACAACAGTTTTCCAGCATTTGACAAAATGTCCCAAGGAGAGGACACATTTTTCTCACTGACACACCCATACCCTGTAGGTCAATGGCCACCCTGGAGACAGGCTCACTGAGTATTATGGGAACATTAGGGAAAAATCACTTAACTTTGTTTTGGGATCAAAGAGGGTGCTGCAAAGACTTTAGGGAGAGAATGCTGTAACTTTGCCTTAAAGCCAAGAGGTGTTTATTCATCAGATAAACAAGGTGAAAGAATATTGCTATGTGTCCAAGAGTTCCAAGTACATGCAGGGAAAGGCAAAAACAAGTAGGTCTCGATGGAGAGTTTGAATTTTATCCTATAGGCATTAGGGGTAGGAGGCTCTGTTTAAGTCCTTGTTTGTGCCCAATATGTTGAATGAAAAGTGCATAATCGAATGAATGGATGGATGAATGGGTGAGTGAATAGATGGATAGTTGTGTAAATGAATGAGGATTTGTAAATTAAAATATAGTTGGTTTATTAATAGTTAAGGGATGTTTAGAATTGATTCTGAGAACAGATTATGAACAAAATTTTTCTCTTCCCTGGCTTCCTTCAATCATGACTCAAATCCTTTCACTTTTGTCCCTTATGGGGATATATCCACAGGGACAAAATTAAAAGTGATATGTAGCAAACTATGTCCACCAGGACCCCACAATAGGAGACACCTGTAGTCTGCACAGGTGTACTAGACAACGTCTACCTGACAATTTCCATATACAGACAAATGTGCAAATGCGCGTGCACACACACACACACACACACAATCTTTCTGAAATTTGCTCTTCTCTTTCCATACCACCTGGCGACTGTGGGTATGGCAATATTTATACGGCTTTAAACCCCCACCAGCCTCAATGGATGGGTCTAGGGGTGGGCAGCTCACTCAAGCTGGGCCAATCATCCACTTTTCAAAACTGTTGAAGCTGGTGTCTCTCCCTGGGTGCCTTGACAATATCACAATAAACTCGGGAACTGTTGGCAGTATACTGCAGTCTGTGGGCAGGATTAACAGGAGGAGCCAGAAGAAGCCCATCTATAGCAAAAAGGAAAGCGAACCAGAATGTATGGAAAAGCAAACACAAACACCTGCCTGAGTCCTGCCTGGACTTAAGTGTTTCTTCTGGTTGATTCAGGTGATGCAAACCCACTTTAGGGTCTGGTAAGAAACCTTTGTATCTCTGTAATAAATTTTCTTTTATATGTTAACTGGAGTTGAGTTCAATTAGTTTTACTAAATCCCAAGTGTAGTTTAAGCAGGGTTTGCTGGAATCCAGAAATAGACTTCCATTACTTGCAACCAAATGAGCCCTAATCGTGCCAGTGGTGAGGTGCCACCTAGAGAAAAGAGCACGGACTTCAGACCCTGTGGGTTTGGATCTTGGTTCAGCCATTTGCTGGCTATGTGCCACTTCCTATAACCCCTCGGAGACTCTCAGTATTACATAATTGTCATCCCACAATCTTGTTGGGAGAACTTGAAATCATGACTATAAAGTCCCTGGTACCCTGCCTAGCAAATAGCGGATGTTAAATAAATAGGAGTTACTAAAAGATCCTGTTTAATACAGTTGCTTAATTCTGAGTGCATGAGAAATTGAGAGGATTATAGTTAGTTATTAGGGCAAATTTGCATTCTCATCCCAACCCCTCTCAAAAAAAAAGCTTTAACTAAGCCTCCTTACTCTTGCTTAACTGCATTGTAAAGAAAATCCAAAAGAACTCCTGTTTCCTGCCCCTCACCTCCCTTAATGTCCAAGTCTTCAGTAAAGCATTCTCATTTATGATGGATATGAAAGAAAGTTAGACACTGGGTTCTGGATTTCGATGAGTATATTGTTATCTGTACCTGCTCTCCAATGCTGAATTTAAACAGGCATTCGTAGAGCAACCAAACAAAGGATATTTAAGATGCAACGTTTTGCCACCTTTGTTTTTGAAGTGTAATTATAATGTTGTCATTGGTGCTGATTTGCAGAGGGCCAACAGTGTACGTGGCGTCGCAGAGTTCTTGCAAAGACAGACTTTCGTGAGCATAAACATAAGGGAAATGTGCCTTGAATATATTTTTGTTCTTTGAAACCTAACCTGCCCATTTGGAGTCTTTATACTTTCCTTCTCATTCCTCCCCACCAGCCTTAGCCCCAGAGAGAAACAAAGGAGGAAGGGCAGGTGAAGCAGAGCTTCCCAGCACCTCAGGTGAGAGCTGCTCTCACAGGCCCCACACAGTCAAAAAAGGAACTGAGCCCACCCAGGAAGAGGTAAGAGCCATCTCCTGAACGAGAGAATTCCTGAGAATTTTCAAGAAGAAAAATTATATCGACACTCCCCAGAAGAGTGGTAACAATGTCAGTGTGGACAGAAATTCAGAGATGGCTATTTGGTATGACGCCAAAATTGGAATAGGCATAGACTTTTCAACCAAGAAGAAGATACCAAATTAAGACCAGCAGAGCATTTACAGAAAACTATTCTTTTGTGCCAGAAGCTCACCATGGAGTTCCACATCACCTTTCTAAACTACAGATTCCCCAAGCCCATCCAGATTCACCAAATCAGACAGCTCTAGGGTCGGATTTCAGGCATAAGAATTTTTTTATAGCCCTATGATAGTCTCCAATCATCTCCAATCATGTTAAGCTTGAATTTTCTGTGAACACCCTGACAAAGGAACGAATGAAGGATGAAGTGCCACATTTGATAGTCATGAGGAAAACTCTGGATTAAAAGGTAAACAAGAATTCTGAATACCTCTGTGCTCATCATTCTGAGCCTTGTTTTCTTCAGATGTAAAATAGAGATTATGCCTACTCTGGGGGCTTCAGTAAGAATTCAGTGAGATGATTGTGTAAAGTATCTAGCTCATAGACATTACAAAACTTGACCAACAAAACAAAGTTAGTCACAGGAAAATTGGAAATTATAGCCAGGTCAATCTGATGCCAGATCAATCTTATTTCATGCTTTATTCCTTACACACTTGGACTTCCAATGGGAAAAAAATTCTCAGATAATGAGAAATAAAAGAAAACAAAGTCATTTACTATGGCAGAGATACTGGTTTCTCCCCTTCTTTCAAAGTAACAGACTAATTTTGGTAGGGATTCCCAGTAGCCATTTTGGTACCTAGGACAATGTTAAGGAAGGCAACTTGCACCCCAGCTTTGGAACAGAAGGAAAGCCAAGCTGTGAGTGTGGGGCCCAGGGATTGCTTACCTCCAGACTTCTTTACATCAGGAAGACTAAAACGGTTACTTTTCAGTCTTCCATCATCCATAGCTAAATCTAATTCTAATCAACATAGTCACACAGAGGAAAGTCTTCAACAAGACTGATGATGACAATTGGTAAATCATTAAGCAAATGGCCCAAATAACACAAAAACCTCTAAGAAAGTATTCCTGTGACCATATGAAGAAAGGTAACTGGTTGCCAACTTCATTAGTTTTCTCTAGAAAATCAGAATGAGGGAGAGAGAGAGAAATTTTTTATGGGAATTGGTTCATTTGAGTGCAGAGGCTGAGAAGTCTGAAAGCTGGAAAATTAGGAAAGACGGTGGTATAATTCAGTCCAACTCTGAAGGTCTGAGAACCAGACCTTGTTCCCAGTTGGGTCAAAGGCTAGAGAACCAGGAACCAGGAACTCTAATGTCCCAGCTCAAGAAAAGAAAGCACATTCACCATTCCTCTGCCTCAGCAGATTGGATTATGCCCACCCACATTAGTGATCTTCTTTACTCAGTCTACTGATTCAAATGCTGATCTTTTCCAGAAACACCCTCACAGACAAACTTGGAAATAATGCTTTACCAGCTATTTGGGCATCCGTCAGCCCAGTCAAACTGACACATAAACTAACCATCACATCAGCCAAGCGACTGGGAAAAAATAACCCTTGGGTTTTAGTGCTAGGGAGAACTAAGACTCAAATTCAACTCTGACACTTACTACCTGTGTCATCTTAAGCAAGTCATTTAATCATTTTGAGCCTTGCTTTTTTGGTTGTTTGTTATTTGTTTTGTTTTGACTTAGCTGGAATAAACTAGAATAATACTACAACACAGTGATGAAATGAAGTTTAAATTAAATGAGAGAACAAATG
>NW_007731356.1:84385-85600 GCF_000696425.1 Galeopterus variegatus | reverse complement strand
GGATTTTAAGATCTGTCCAAGTAATCATCTATCCAAGATGATTGCGGCTTAGACTAGAATTATAGTGAAAGAGATAGAATTGGGTAGATCTGAGATGTGTTTCAAATGTAGAGTTCACAGAGTTTATTGACTGATTGGGTAAGGGAAATAAAATAATCAAGGAAAAGTCCTAGATAATAGGCTTAAGCAACTGAAAAGAAATAAGGGAATTGGGTAGAAAAATAAGAGCTTGGTTTTAGACACAGTAATCAGGATGCCTACAAGCTATTCAAGTGCAGATGTCAAATTGTCAGAGGCTTATGTGTAGGGTGACATAACTGGAACTTTTTGAGAGAGAAATTGGGTGCTACCAATAACTATAAGAGGACGCTTGGTGTAAATCAGAACTCTCCCAGAGAGCTGGAATGTTTGGTTATCCTGGATATATGTGAGTCCAGAGTTTTACAGAAATGTCAGGACTAGAGAGATAGCTGGGGCATCATTGCCTCATGACATATAGATGGTATATGACTGAGAAAGATGTCCTAGGAAGATTATACAGAGAACACAAGAGAAAGAAACCCAAGACATAGCCTTGAGCCCCCCAGTGTTGAAAAGTCAGGCCGAAAATGAGGAGATGGTGAGAAGTTTGAGAAGACGCAGTGGTCCTTGCCCCAGGGCACCAGATGTTGGGAGGTAACTAGTGGAATCTAGGCAGAAGCGTAAATAATTCTGAGCAAATCACTACCTCAGGCATTTACAAAATCACAATAGTGTCACTCAAAGGTCCATCATTTCAAAGAACAGTGATCACAATGATGTTTCTGATAAGTTCTTCCAAGCCGCAGAGAACAGAATTTATTTTGTTCTTTTTTAAAGGAAAGAATGAAAGAAGCAGTCAGCAAAGTGAAGATTTACCAGGAAATGCACATCCCTGCTATGTTTATACTCTAGCACAACCTAGTGGTACTGTGTTTAACAGGCAGGTCTAGACTAGGACAGAATAGACACCACTGTTTCATTTCCATCTTCAGTCTCATCCACCACTGTGACTTCGTGGAGCTCACCTGGATTCTAGGATTAGCAGCAAGATGGCTGTCACAATGCCATCTAAAGAATGGTTTAAATGTCCTGCAAGAAGGGCATTTTTAGGAAAACAAAATTAGTCTCATTGTATCATGCTGAGATAGCAGTAGTTCCTTTATAGCAGTCCTGATATTTCTCCAGGTCCACCTC
>NW_007731356.1:82217-83711 GCF_000696425.1 Galeopterus variegatus | reverse complement strand
ATCATGCTGAGATAGCAGTAGTTCCTTTATAGCAGTCCTGATATTTCTCCAGGTCCACCTCATTGGATGTGCCAGGCAGGTGTTTATCCATTACCCAATGGTGAACAGGTAGCTCCAAAGCAGCCTAATTTTTTCCATCATTTTCACATTAGAGTATATCATGGAGCTCAATAAAGATGTTCTAACAAAAGACCCAAATTTATTGAAAGCTCAGGCCATTCTGACTGTGACTTCCATCAGAACTAGGTTCCAAGTGATTCACTGAGAAACTACTTCTTTAAGGACCTCAGGATTGGTATTCATGGGTGGCAAAATGCAAATTGTCATGCACTTAAACAGTTGTTAAGTGGGTGAGCACAGTGTGAGTTGTCACTTGCATCAAGCTCAGCTAGCACCCAGTTATTTAACCAGCCACATTCCAGTATGTGGAATCCCTAAGCCAGCAAGGGCTATGGCTTCAACAAAATTCAGAGGCATGAAGCTGACCATGACATTAGTACAAAGAAAAGACCCTTCTTGGAATCCCCCAAACTTCTCTTTGTTTTAAAGGTCAAGCTCTTGGAAAGGAACTCCCATTATGGAAGTAAGACATCAGTGTCATATTGGGGTCAAGTCAACATTTGGGCCATAAAGAGCTAAGTTCCTATTGCTTTTCACAAATGCAGGGCCCCAAGAGTCCCCACTGAATTAACAACAGTGTGTCTCCTGCAGACAGACACACACAAGCAGACTGGGAAAGAAGACAGAGGCCACTTCCCTCCCGCTCAGTTGGAAATAGCACCCCTGAGCTCTTTCTTCTGAACACCTCCCAAGGCAGAGCACAAACTCACTTCCCCTGGGAGTCCAAGGCTAAAGACACAGAACCACTATCAAATAACCAGCTGCAGATTTAGAATATCACATCATCTGAATATTTCAGAAGGAAAAATGGCATACATGTTGTATATCAAGAGTTTCTTAATTGAATTGTTCAACAAGACTAGAAACAGTCATTGGATTCCCATTTCAGCCAAGTTTCTAAATAATTTCAATTTGTTAAGGCTCAGTTATTAGCAAATATAGTCCTTGAAATGTCAGTGGTAACACACATTTCATTTCAAATGTAGTTAATGACTTATGCATAGAATGCTCTTAATTGTTTTTAGCTCAACGATAATTCTCAGCATTTTCAAAGAGCTAGTGTAACAGATAGCACCTTATAAACAACTATTATTGGTCTTTCCTTTGGGGCATGGAGAATGACAAGCACTTTAAGTTTGGTTCATTTTTGAGGTTGTGGAGAAAAATGAACTCTCATGGTGGGGCTGCAAAATGGTGCAGTCTTTATGGAAAATGATATGGAGCTTCCTCAAACAATTGCAGATAGATCTACCATATGACCCAGCGATTCTGCTGCTGGGAATATACCCAGAGGAATGGAAATCATCGTGCCGAAGGGATACCTGTACTCCATTGTTTATTGCAGCTCTATATACAATAGCCAAGAGCTGGAAC